>NW_008574913.1:0-6661 GCF_000257125.1 Entamoeba nuttalli P19
ATAAAAGAAAGAAGAATAAAAGAAGAAGAAAGATACAAAGAATTAATAACATAAAAAAAGGAATAAAAAGACAAGATAAAACAAGAAAATATAAGAAAGAAAAGGGGAATTTAAAGAAGTAAATAATAAGAAGAAAGAAAAAAAGGAAATAAATAGACGAAATGATTAAATCAAATAAGAAGTTGTAAAAGAATTAAGGAGAGTCATGAAGAGAGGAAATAGAAGAAGGAAAAGGATGAATCGAGCCAACAGGTTTTTCATTTAAATCGATTCTAGCAGGATTAACACGCATAACATCCCGAAGAATAATACGAGCTGTGAAATCAATACGATCGAAATCTTTAATAGGATAATGTTGAAGTAAATTTAAAGTTAGTTCAAAATTACCAATTAAACATTCAATTTCTAAAATCATAGAAGCTAAAAAAGCAAATAAATATCTCAAACCTCTAATTTCACAAAACATTTTATCCCACATTTTAATTGTTACATCCATAGGTAATTCAGAAGCACCAAGTAATGTTAACCATCTAAATAAATAATAAGAAGGATCTATTAATGTATTAATTGTATTTGCAAGTCTTTGATTTTTTTGTTTAACACAATACATGACTCTTCCCATTGCTGCACGTATTCCTGTGTTTGTCATATCTTTTGTACTATCAAACCAATCTCGAATGTTATTTAATAAATTATACATACAAAATAATGTTGATACTTCTGCAAATTCTTTTGTTGCTGCATCTGATGCATCAAGAAATACATGATAAAATACATTTGCAATTATATTCAATCCTTGAACATATGGAATTCCTCCTTGCATATTACTTAAAATATTTAATATTCTTCTTAATGCATTATTATATTCTTCTTTATGTTCTCCATCATTTGTTCTTGCAAGATCTTTGTCAATTATTCTTGATAATTTTTTATTTTTCATTTCTTTCTCATTTTGCTTTTCTTCTCCTTCTTTTTTCTTTTCTTCATAATACTTTTCTTTTTGTTTTCTATATATCAGTAAATATGTTTCTTCACTACTGACCCATGTCTTTTGTTCTGCTCTATAATATCTTAGTAGTAATTTCCATATTTTAGCTCGAAGTTTGTTGTTGTTTGGTATTCCACTTTTCATCACTTTGACTCGTAACGCTTCAATGTCTACAACAGGCTCTTCTATGATACAATAATACTCATACACTTCCTTGCTCATTCTCTGTTTCTTTCTTTTTTTTTAGTTCCTCTTTTTTCTTTTTTATTCTTATTCTTTCATTTTCTTTCACCTCTTTCTTATTCTTATTCTTTCATCTTATTCTTATTCTTATTCTTTCATCTCTTTCATATTCTTTCATTTTCATTGAAACTGTTGTGTCTAAATACAAGAAATGGAGAAATGATAAATCATGATGAGAAATAAGGTGTGGAGAAATTATTTAACATGAATATCGTGTGAATGTGATGATATAAATGAGTGATATGATGTAAAATTTGAAGTGTGAATTCAATGAAAGAGACAATAGTTCATTGTAAACTCATAAACATGGCACAAACTATTGAGATAATATTCTGATGTACTTAAAGTAGTTTAATCAACAATCAATGTATTACAAATATGTTTCAAAGACGTAATAAGTGTAGTTAAATGATTAGACAACATTCCAACATCAATATACAAGTTGGATGTCATGCTTTTATACTATAACTATAACTATAATATTCATAGTCATGTCATTATCAGGTATTCTTTTGTTCATATGACAACATATGAATAAACAGACAAGATATATCAACAATGGATTAAATTCTTAACAATGTGTTTCATAGTTTTTCAATACAAAGTATTTGTTTAAATTAATCAAATAATCTGTTTGTTATAATTTCAATTTGTATATAATTACAAGAGAATGTATGATGATTAACACATTGAATAGATAATATTTAATAGTATAGAATAAGAAAATGATATTAAAAGATTTTATGAAGAAAATGAATAAAAAAGTGATAATGTTATAGAATGAGTTTATAATGTGTATTTTCTATATTTTATTCATTATTTCTTTTTATTTACTTTTATTTCTTATTTCTTTTTTTTTTATCTTTTCATCTTTTACTTTTATTAAATATGTAATAGAGTTAATGTATCATTTATTATTCATTCATTCATTTATTATATATTTAACAATATAATTGAAATTGTCATCATTACCATTATATCATTATTTTACATATTTAAAATCATTGTTAATTTTTATTCATTTCATATGTTATTATTTTTATCATTTATAACATATTCATGATATCCATTTTGTATTTCTATTATTTTATTGTATTTTCAATGTTTTCATTTTCAAATACATTCTATTAATTCTTTTCCCACTTTCATTTATTCATTCATTTCATTTATTCAAATTTTCTTATTGAATAGAATCCACTCTTATGAATATTTTAGAATAAACAAATTTCAATTAAATACTTTTCTTATTCTTATTTATTTTGTTCTATTTCATATAATTTCAAAATCATTCTATAGAATCAATGTTCATCAACACTCTCATATTATTACATTTGTTTTTCTTCTTGTTATATTATTATTATTATTATTTCTTTATTTCATATTTCTATTCATCATTATTTCTATGTTTATTAATATGTGTTTGTGTATTAGTTGTTGTTTCTTCTGTTATATTCTCATTCATCATATTCATCATTAATTTAATATTCAATGTTTTAATATGTTTCATGTTATGTTGTTTGTATTTCATATCTTCAATTCTTTTCTATGTAAATTGATTTCAACAATACAAGAAAATGATTTATTTGTATCTTCATAAACTCAAAAGTAATATGTTAATTACTATTGAATAATCATATGAATGTATTAAAAACAAAGAATAGATAATATGAATATGAGAAATGAATATAATGAATTAATCGTGTGTCAAATTGATAACAACAATCATGTTATTAGAATCATGTAATATTTTAATTTCATTCATTATATAATCATAAATGATTTATATAATGTTTGACATTTCAATAGTTCAATATAATGAGAAATAATGTTTTATAATACATATTCTTTCATAACAACATTCTACATTTCCATTATTTTTCATTTCTTTTAATATGTATAAATGTAACAAAGTATTTTCAATTAAATAATGAATAGAAATATACGAAATTCATAAATATCAAATGTTCATTTATTTTGAATAAATATTTTCAATCAATGTATTCAATTTTATGTTTAAGACATGCAATAAAACATTAAATAAGTTTTAATAAACAAAATATCTATTTAATATTCAGTTATTTTATGAAATATTTCATCATATTCTTCTTTATATTAATATTTCATTTATTTTTGTTTAAACATTAAACAACATTTCTTTTATTCTTTTATGATTATGATTTATTTTAACCAAATCACCGAATTACATTTATTCATTCATTTTCAACTTTTGATTAATTATTTTTATAACATATTTCATCATTTCTATTCATAATTGATGTTATTTGTTGTATTAATCATTTATATTATTTGTTTCTTCTTTCACAATTTTCATTCCAAATATTCATGTCTTTTCTGGATTGTATTTTCTCTTATTTCATTGTTAATAATTGATTTATACATCTCAACAACAATAATATCTAATTCGACTCTTTTCTCACTTTCTTTATTACTTCTATTTTATGTTTGAGTAATAAATGAATATTTTTGAAAATGAATATTTCATATGTTTCACTTATTTATATTATTTTAATTGTTTTACTCATGATATTTTGTTCATTCTTAAATCATAATATCTAATTTAGATGATAAAATAACATGAACAAACAACTTTGATTTTCAAAATATTTTCAGAGTTCAATGAATGACGATAGAATAAATATAACTATGATTTGAATAATCTAATGATAAAAACAATACATTCAATGTTTATTTTCATCATTTAACATTCAATGATATTGATAATGATATTTTATATATTTTCTCCACTTTCTTCTATTTCTTTATCTCTCTTCTTTCTTTTATTATTCAATTTTTGTTTTATTTCTTATTCATTTTATTTCATTTATATTCTTTATTTCATTTTCAACTACAACACAGATATATCTTTTCAAATGGTTGATAATTTTCATGTTCATTAGATTCAAATGAATAATTTCAATGATATGTATAATTATAATCAAAGTCAGATGACAATAAAATAAAATCAACACAACTTAAATTATAATTTAATAGATTATTTATACAAATACGTATATAAACAATTTCATATGTTTATTTTTATAATTTAATAGTTATTTTTGAAGTTAAATAGAATTTAATGTTTCATTCCAAAAGTGTGACAAAGTTGAATGACTCACAAATTGTTTCATTTCATTTGACAAATGAATAAAGACTCTACTCTGTATCTGTTGATTCATACTCAAAAATATACTCATCTCACATATTTTTTGTTCATATTCCATCTTCAATATATCAATGATATTTTTGTTTCAATGAATCTGATACATAAATTGATGATACATAATGAGTGTATTGTTTTTTCAACGTGTTTAAATAAATCAAATGTATTTATTTTTGTTTATACAAATCAAACAAACATAAATAAACAAAGATTTGATTATTTCAAATATGAAGTAAGTGAATATAATAATAAAATGAAGAAAATGAAGAAAATAATCAATTTAAAACAAAGTGAAACATTTATATATTCCATTTAATTTAAATAATTATTTTCTATAATCTCAATCTCTTTAAATGTATTATTTTGTTATTAAAATGAATGAATAATTCAATGATATAAATATGAATAGAAAATACACTCTTTCAATTCTATTCTTATTGTAATTTAATTCCATTTATCCATTTTTGATGATATTCTTAATGTCTGTTATTTCATTCTTCATTATTTCTATTTTGTATTTTACTTTCATATTTTGTTTCTTTTTATTCAATTTAACATTAACACAACTATCCTTTCTTCTATTTCAACATTTTGATTCTTTCTTCATTTCCGATTAATGTTCTTCTTTTATAATTGAATAGATTGTTCTTTTGATATTTTCAAATATACTGTCATTCTTCTTGTTAATATTCAATTCTCGTTTTATTTCTTTTCTTAAACACAACATTAACATACCATTTCAAACACTTATATTCATAACACAATATTTGATTGATAAAAGATGTCTATCATTCTTTCATGCTGATATTCAACTATTTTAAATAATTGACAAATCCACTTTTTTCAATATTATAACTGAAAAGATGATGAAACATATCAAATTTCTCTCCTGATGATAGAAAAACAAATAAAGAGATAGAAAGACATAAGGAATAAATGAAAAGAAAGAAGAGAATAATAAGTGATGAAATACCAAATCCAAGAATATAAAATACAGCCAATGAAAGAATAAGAAAGAAAGCAATAATAGAACTTTAAGATACATACAATAATAAGAATGGCTCATATCAAAAACATGAAATATAGAAAGAAATATAGAAAGAAAAGAGATAATAGAGCAAAAATGATAAAGTAAATACATCAAGTGTAATTGAAAAACATAATATGATAGACATCGAGGATATTACAAACACTGAAATAGCACATGTTAAAGATTCTAAAATCAAAAGTGATATACTATTAAATAACATTTTAGACATGTTGTTAAAAAACACAACAACATATCAAAATGAGAAATAATCAAGAAAAAGAAGAGAGAAAGCAGTAAGAAGAAAAGAAACAAAGTAAGGAAAGATAAAAGTAAGAAACTGATGAATTTGAAGGCAAAAGTGAAATGATGAAAAAGAAATAAGAATAATATGAAAGAAGATACAAAGGAAGATGTGATGAATCAAGAGATAACGTCTAAAAGAAAAGAGGAAGTAAAGAATAAAGACATCAAAGTTGAAGAAGATATAAGAAAGAAGAAATGAGGAAATAAAAGAGAGAAAAGAACAAATGATGAAGTTTATATGAAGAGATGAATAAACAACAAGGAGTGATATGAAAGAAGAAGTGAATAAATAAAAGTAGAAAAGAATGAATAACTTCAAATATGAGAATAAATCTGAAATAACAAATGAAATAGAAGAAGAGTGAAAGATGAAATGATGACAAAAAGAAAAGAAAGAGAAATGAGATAAAAGAATATAAAATGAAGAAATATATGAAAAAGAAATATATGAAAGAAATAGAAAAACAATACATAATTAAAGAAAATTAAATAATTTTTAATTATTTCATTTACTTTTTAATTCAAAAATCCGACATTTGAATATCTTGACATTCATTTTTCTTGAATATTTTGAATATAATTCTATAATTTCATTTTAATAAATAGAATCATTCATATTTGATATTATAATCATTAACACTCAACAATCTTCATGAATTTTAATAATATAATCAATAAATAAGTTGCCTCATAGAAATCAGACATGATGAACATCTCACAATGAAATCAAAATACCAAACGGAATGAAGAATGTGATAAACAAAGAATATAGAATGAAAATGACATGATGTTTTTATTTAAATAAACCTATTTATTGAATAATCATCATGAATATTTAATTTTACTACTACTTCTTTTTCTCTTCAATCCATTCATTCTTTATTTCTTTTCTTCATCATTTTTTCTTTGATGGATT
>NW_008574914.1:0-3889 GCF_000257125.1 Entamoeba nuttalli P19
TTTCAAAATCAAATATATGCTGGAGAATGTATAGAAGAAGATTCATAGAATTGATTAGTTTTTGATGAACAAGAAATAATAGAAACATTTCTATTAACACTTAATTAATTGTTTATTCTTTCTTTTATTCTTCTTATTTTATTGTTTTTTATATTTATTTGAAACTTATTCTTTTCATTCATTTAATTATTTTATTTGTTTCTTCTTATCTTCTTATTTTTATGATTTTATTAAAAATATTTCATTTATTTATTTCATTTATGAATATTTGATATTCTTTATTCATCTTTTCTGTAATATCATCTCTTCTTTCTATATTTTCACTCAATATTAGTGCTTTATTGTACCATTCTTCTGCTCTTCTATTATCTTGTTTATATCTACTTTGATTTCCTTTGTTCCAACTAATTCCCATTAACCACTCAATTTCTTTCTTTGGGTATATTCCATCAGTACTTTTAATCATTGTTATTGCTTTATCTATCATCTCAAGTATTTCTTCATCTTCACTTTCTTGTATGATTTCTCGAATAATTCGTGCTAATCGAACACCATCAACTTCTTTTCTTTTACATATCACTGACATCCCATTCTTTAAACATTGAATTCCATATGTTTTATATCCATTTTCAATACAACTCATCCCAATCATTTCAAGTACTGAACTATTTGTATTTGTTTTAAGTAATTTTGTAATTGTTTCATCAATTCCTTCTTCTTTAATAATACTTATTTTGACTTCAACAGTGATTATTGTTGTTTCAAGTTTTTCAATAGAATTTATTGTGTTAATTCCTTTTCTTCTTATTTCTTCAAGACATCTTTTTGCTTCTTCTTTCATTTCTTCTATTTCTTTATTTACATTCTTTCCTATTCCTTCTACTCCACTTGATGCACCTAATAAACAAATCATTATTCGATTCTCATACATTTCTTCATATTCTTTCTTACTTTTACTTAGAATATTATACAAATAACAACAATATAAACACTCTTCATGCTTTTTTCTACTATAACTTTCTTTACTTCTATTATTTAAATAAGCTAAACTCCATTCTATTTCTCCTTTTTCTTCTCCAATAACTTCTTCTTGATTTGCTTTAACCATTTCAATGAATCTTTTAATAATATTAACATCACATCCTTTCTTCATTATTTGCCGAAATACAATAATTCCTGTTCCTTTCTTACTTTCTCCTGGAAGTTGTTCAAATAATTTTCTTAAACATTCATTTTCTATTTCTATTTCTTTCATTTCTTCACAAATACTACAACATGTTTCAAGAAATTCAATTTTATGTTGATTTAAACTACTTTTATTCATTGCTTTCTCAATAACTTCTTTTCCTTCTTTTTTCATATGTAAATGAAGATATGATGAAAATAAAATAAAATCTGCTTGAAGATCATTACATCCATTTTCTATTGCTTGTTGTGCACTTTTCATTGCTTCATGATAATTATTCATTTGATTTTCACAAATACTAATATTTTTATTTATTTCTCCAATTTCTTCATTACATCGACTAATTTCCATAATTTCTCTAACTTTTTTAAACCATTCTTTTCCTGTACGTTCGTTTTTATTTATACAATCATTAATCCCTCTTTCCCAAATAATAGATATGATTGAATAGATTTCTTTCTCTATAATCTCAATCTTCTTATTTTGGATATTATCTATTACATTATCAATAATATCTTGTGCTGTTATCATATTAATTCTTTTCATTTTAAATAAAAAGTCAAGATATTTTTTGATAACTTGATAATATATTCTTGTTTCTATTTCTTCTTTGTTCATTATACTTGTCATTATACTTTCATATCCAAATAGTATTAATTCATTCATTCCTTTCTCTTCAAGAATTTCACACATCTTTATTTTTGTATCATTACTAATATTTGGCATTGTAATATTTGTTTTAAATACTTGTTTTATCTCTTCTTCTTCTCTTGTTTTAATCATACATTTAAGTCTTATTATTTCATTTTCTTCTTTCCTTTCTTCTTCAATACTTTTCTCAATACTCTTCATCGCTTCTTCATTCATTCCAAGTTCAAGATAACTTCTACTAATTATTGAAAATCCTTCACTACGTTGTTCTTTATTATTTCCTTTCATCATAAGATATTCTTTCATCCAATCTATTGCTCCTTGATATGCTCCTATTCCAAATAATTCTTTTGCTTTATTAAATATCATTCTTTGAATTTCTTCATCATTTTCATCTAGACTTTCATTAATTTCTTTAAGTTTATGATAATATATCCATGCTGTTTCTATTTCTCCATTATTCCATGATGAAATCATTCCTAATGTAAATAAATATTTCCCACATTTATTCCTTTCTATTTGTTGTGTATTTGTGGTAGTACTTCGTTCTGTTTCTTTATATTTATCAATTGCTTTTCTATACATCTTCTTTGATTTCTCTTTTTCTCCTTTCTCTTCATAACATTTAGCTGTTTTTCCAATCATTTTGATAAGTGTAAAGTCATTTTCTACTTGATATTTCTCAACTAATAAACATGCTATTTCTCTCATTTCACTTTGTTTATTCATATCACATTGCTTTCTAACTACATTATTCCATAGTTCATTTCCTTCTTCTCGAATTTCTTTGAGTGTGCTTTGGTCACTTTCTTTAACATTAATACTTTCAATTTGTATTTTAACCTCTTTGATTGTTTCTTCATCAACTCTTTGTTGAAGTCTTCCAATAGCTTCTTTGATTGCTTTCATTATGTTTTTGTTATTTCTTTCATCGTATTTATTTTCTCTTTCATCTTCTTTTATCACTTTCTTTTCTCGTTTTTTTCTTTCCTTAAACCATTTCAATTTCTTTTTCACTTTTCAATTATTTTATTCAACTTCTTCTTTCATTTTCCCATGTTTTCTAAGTACCATATGAATTCCATGTTCTGCAACAAATGTTCCTTCCAACATTCTAATTGAATTAATTATTTGGTTATTTTTATTCTCAAGACTTTTCCACATTGTAAGACATTCTGTTTTGTCATTATCACAAATTCCATTGATAAGCATCACTACTTTAGTTAATACTCCATAGGTATATGCCTGTTCTCCTATCTCATTCATATAGTCATTTCCTTTGTTTTGGTTCTCATTGAGCACGCTTAACATTTCTGAGAGTATTTTCACTTCTTCTTCTTTCACTTCATTTGTCTTAATTTTATTTTCAATTGTAGCAATGATGGTGTCTTTCTCATCAGGAAACATGTCTAATCTTAACAACATTACATCAATCAATCCCTCATTCCATTGTATCATTTTATCACTCACCTCTCTCATAGTCTCTTTCTCATCACACAAATATGATGTATTCATTAATGCTTTTCTGCTCTGTAATGCGGTGTCTCGTTTAGCAATACCCCTCCATTTTCTTGAACTTTCAAATGCTTTTTGATATTCCTTCTTCTCACAATAACACATCACAATCATTTGATAAATTGCTCCATCCTTTTTTTCTATATTGTTCAATATTTCTATTGCATCATCATATCGTGCCTCAAAATAGTAGTCTTGTGCTCTACTGATCATTTCTTCTTCTTCATCCTCATCAATATCATTATTATGACAATTAATCCATTCAGTGTTGTTGTGTTTCATTTTTAAATAACAGTATTTCTTTTGTTTTTGAGTTTAACATTGTTATGTATAACACAATAAGAATAGAAAAATGAGTAGTGTGTTGTGAATTATTAATTGTACAATATCGAATAGTTATAAAATATAAGTAAAATCACATTAAATAAAAGTATTAAAATATAACAAACAAATGGTTGAAGGATTAATGAAAATACTACAAGAAATAATGATAAAAACAGGTAATTAGGTATGATATTACTGTATAATCAAATCAAT
>NW_008574915.1:0-1685 GCF_000257125.1 Entamoeba nuttalli P19
TCCAATAGCAATAATATTATCTGGTCCAAATGTATTCATAACAGCAAGTCCTTTTTGAACAGTTTGAATAGATGGATCTGGTTCTACATCAATGAAAATTTCTATTTCTACTTCATTGCTTCTTCTTTTCAATACATCCATAACTCTATCTACATATCCTAATTTATACATCATTCTATCTGAGACAATGAAGATTTTACTAAGTTCCTTAAGTTCTGCAAGATATCTAATAGAATGTGGTTCAAAGAAAATCTTTGGTGGAACTCTGAACCATTGAAGGTTGTTTCTTCTATCTGCAAGTCTTTTAATATTTAATAAATTATGATATGTAACATTAGCTGATACTGAATTTCCTCCATATGATCCACATCCAAGTGTAAATGATGGCCAAATATAGTTATAAATTGATCCAATTCCTCCTTGTGATGATGGTGTATTATGTAAAATTCTACATGCTTTCATTGTAAGTGCATACTTTTCAACTACTGCTTTATCATTGGAATGAATAGCTGCTGAATGTCCTCTACCATTAAATTCAACCATAGCTTCAGCTTTATCAATACCATCTTGTGTATTTTCTGCTTTAAGAATAGCAAGAACTGGTGATAATTTTTCTCTTGTTAATGGTTCATTTGGTCCAACTTCTTTACAAACAGCACAAATAATATTACAATCTTCTGGAACTTTAATTCCAACTTGTTCAGCAAACCATTGTGGTGACATACCTGGACATTTTGGATTAAGTCTTGCATTATTAACATCTGCTGAATATGCATTAACTCCAAACATAAACTTTTCTAATTTAGCTTTTTCTTCTTCATTAATGAAATATGCTCCAAGTGTTTTCATTTCTTCAACTACTTGATCATAAATTTCTTTATCAATAATTGCTGCTTGTTCTGATGCACAAATCATACCATTATCAAATGATTTAGACATAACTACATCATTTGCTGCTTGTTTAATATTACATGTTTTTTCAATATATGTTGGTACATTTCCTGCTCCTACTCCAAGTGCTGGTTTTCCTGATGAATATGCTGCTTTAACCATAGCATTTCCTCCTGTTGCAAGAATAGTAGCAACTCCTGGATGATTCATTAATTTATTTGATGCTTCAATTCCTCCAAATTCAATCCATTGAATACAATTTTCTGGTGCTCCTGCTGCAATAGCTGCATCTCTAACAATTTTAGCTGCCATAATAGAACATTTAAGTGCTGATGGATGGAATGAAAATACAATTGGATTTCTTGTTTTAATTGAAATAAGTGACTTGAAAATAGCTGTTGATGTTGGATTAGTAACTGGTGTAACTCCACAAATAACTCCAACTGGTTCTGCAATTTCTGTGATTCCATAAAGTGGATCTACATTAATAATACCAACTGTTTTAGCATGTCTCATTTCATGTGTAACATGTTCACATGCAAATATATTTTTAGTAGCTTTATCTTCAAAAATACCTCTTCCTGTTTCTTCAACTGCAGCTGCTGCAAGTGCACAATGTTGATCAAGTGCTGCAACTGATGCTTTCTTTACAATATAATCTATTTTTTCTTGTGTATATTCTGGTTTAAGATATTCTTTAAGTGCAACTTGTGCTTTAGCAACAAGTTGATTAATATGTTCATCTACAGTCATAGTTTGTTGTGTTGACATGTTACTTATTTGATTTGAATGAA
>NW_008574916.1:0-235 GCF_000257125.1 Entamoeba nuttalli P19
CATATAAGCATATAAGCATATAAGCATATATAAATATATAAATATATATATAAGTAAAGAATAATATAAAGGTATAAAAGAATAAAGATAGTGATATAGTGATATAAAAGAGAAGAACATAATAAGAGAAGAACATAATAAGGAGGGATAAGGAATAAATATAAGAAGAGAAGTAAAAAGAAATAATAGAAGAAGTCATAAGTATATAAAAAACGCCCCCCGTGGGGCTCGAACC
>NW_008574917.1:0-3221 GCF_000257125.1 Entamoeba nuttalli P19
TTATTTCTGTATATATTCATTTGTTTTGCTTACAGTCTCACAACATGAAAAATCAACACCTAATAATAAAATTATATTTCTCACAGAATAAAAATAGATTGATAATTTTTAATGATATTCTCAACTCTCTGGTTAATTGAATTAGCACTACTTTTTAATAACTATGAAAAAGAAGTGAATTTTTCTTATTTTTAAATTAAATAGATATAATAGAAAATCATTTGATATTAACTCTTATTACCATTCAACAGTTGAATAATATAAAAACAGTTCAAAATAACCAATAATAACTCACTAATTATATTCCAACAAAATAGGATGAATACAATGACATGTATAATCAATACAACTTAATACTTTTATTGTTATAACACTAATTAAGTAAAAAATAAAGAGAATAATTAATTTTGATTATAAGACGTTGAACCTCAATTCTATTATACAAATTTATTCTTCATCTAAATAGAAGAAAATGTATTGGTTCTACTTATTTTGAATAAGCAACATACAGATGTTATTTTAATGGATTATAGTAATACAAAGTGTTTTGAAATAATATATATTAACAAATCAGCAGAAATGAATTTTTTTGAAGATAAAATCCAACTAAAATATAATGAACACATCCTTTTCTTTGATGTTTTTACATAATGACATAGAATAGTCTCGTTTTCTTTCTAATTGGTTTGTTAAGTTTGTATAACAGTCAAGGTTTTTTTTGAAACCATGCATAATGGTATTTTCCAATTAACAAACGTTAGAGTATTGAATATTCATAACAAATTATCATATAACTGATGTTTTATATAAAGAACAATAGAGTGTAATTAATATAAAGAAAGTAAGTCAAGTTTTATTGATAAAACATTAATAAGAATATACAAAATTCAAGCTGTTATCTGTTCTATTTGAAACACATTTCTTCTATTGTGGGTTTAATTAAAAGTATTTTATGTTAGAAAAGTGTTTCATTAGTTAAATAACGAAGAGTAAATACTTTCTTAATAGTTTTACCAACATGATTAAAAAATAAGGTTCAATGTATGAAATTGAAAAACTTATAATTAAAATAGAATGAAAGAAATTAGTGAAGATAAAACCAAAGAATGTAATGAAACAATCTAACAAACTTTCTCTAATTAGACTTTGAAATATCTTAAGTGTTAAAGACTAACCACGTTTTAAACTAAGTATATTTTAAAATGGCTTTGTACTATTTCATTGTTAGACCTGTTACTTAACAGATTAAAGACAAAACAACCCAAAAAATAACAAAAAAAAAGAATATTATATTGTAATGAAGTATGATAATCGATAATCATTCCACTGTTTTTTTACAATGTCTACTCAAGATTAATAAGGACTTGATGGAATGATAGAATTAAAGAAAAGAGAATGATTGTTTTGTTTTAAATTAATGGTTTCAAGATAAATATTTCCCATCAGTGTCAGATTCATTCTATTTTGAACAACAGCTTCTAAGGATATGACTAAGTGAGTAAACACAACAAAAATGAATGTCAATTAATTCCCAAATTGAAGCACTCTAACAGACTTGTCTAGAATCACATATAATTTATATTCAAATAAATTAACTATAATACCTCTAACAATTTCAGAGTCACTACCAAGAATTATTGAAAATAAAACTCCATCATTAAAACTAACAACAAGTGCTTTTCTTTGATTAAAGTCAACAAGAATAATTCTTTCATTTAATTCATCTACATACCAGTCATTTGTTTCAATATCAATTTCAAATGTTTGGTCATTGATTTGAATAAAATTTGAATGAATGCAAATCACAATGTCATAGTCTCTTTTTTTTATTTTGATGGTTGAATAACTTTCATTATCTTTAATATTATCTTCTCCAGGAATCCACATTTCATTTCCACAATATACAACAGACTTATTAATATAAATTAACTGATTATTATTGTCTACCATTCTCCAACCATCTACTAAAGTTATTGGATTATCAAATTCAATTACTTTAATGCATTTACCTGATGTGTCAATAACATGAACACAATTTTTGTCCATTTCTTTTCCAATCAATACAATATTCTTATTATAAAACATTGCATCAACAATGTCCATATTTGGAAATACTGCTTCTGTAAATGTTCCATCATCATTCATTTGTAGAATAGAATGTTGAGTAATGAGGAAGTCTCGTTCATTCATTAAAGTAGTAATGATCTTATTATGTGGAATATAACTACAAATTATTGATTGAGTAAGAAGGTTATATTTGTAGAAAGTGTCATTATCAAGAATAAGCAATTTATTTGCTCTTCTTTGGATCTTAGAAATTGACTTAAAGCCACTTAGTTTTATTTTATTAATTTCATTATTTAAATTAATTTCATATAAATACTGATTATCATAAACAGTTAAAATATCAGAAGGGTCTATTACTTGAACTTGATGAATTTGATTTGCTGAATAGAAAATTGTTTGAACATTATAATTATTTATCCCACCTTTAATATAACAATTTCTTCTTGAAGATAACCAAAAATATTCTATTTTCCAAGAAGCTCCAATTTGATGTTTAAAATGAGGATTAATAGATAAAACTTTATCCATCCAAAGTGAATCTCTATTAAACAACTCATTTAATTTTTTACATGTTTGTGCAAGTAAACAACCACATTTAATATCAACTTTCATAATTTCTAATATTGTATATTCAGGTAATGATAATAATGATGAATTAGGTTGGACATTGGTTATACATTCATCAGATTCATTAGTTTTAGCAGATAGAGATTGTTGTTCAATAAACCTTTCAATTCGTATTTTCATTTTTTCATTTACTTTAAAAGGTCTTCCAAAAGGTTTTTGACAAGTTGGACAAATATTATCTTTTCTAAATATTTGACGTACACAAACTAAACAAAACGAATGACCACAAGAAAAGGTAACAGGATCATTTAAGATTTTATTACAAAAATTACACTGAATTTCATTCATAATAATCTCAGAAATCAGAAATATAGTTCAATTTTTTATACCAAAAAATCATTTTTCAAATATCAAAAGATTTCTTTGTGTTATTCATCTTCATATTTTTAAGATCTATACATTTTGTTTGATCAATTTAATCATATCTTTACCATTAATCTTACTATTTATGAATAAATTTTTACCAATAGAACAAAAATAATTTTTTAGTTTCTGTTTTATTTTTAAACTTTAGAATCAAAAAAAAA
>NW_008574918.1:0-1139 GCF_000257125.1 Entamoeba nuttalli P19
TTTTTTCACTCATTTCCTTAGAAAAACTCAACAAACAATTGACCGAAGTTATATCATCAACTCTAGAAGAATTAGTGAACCAAGAACAATCGTAACACAATTTTCTTCTCCTTCATGTTCATCATCATTAACAAACTCTCTCCCTTCTCAAAGACTTAGTAACTCATCATCACTTCAACTTTCTTCAACACCTTCAACAACTATCTTACGTCCTGATGAATTACCTCAAGTCCAACCAGTATATTATCTTGATGAGAATGAAGACAACGAAATTGACAATTATTACAATCAAGGAAATGATTATAACTCTCAGTTCCTTTCAATGTACTACCAGAACTTAAACACATTCTCTTCTCCTAAGTCTAGTCAAGATCGTACTGTTTCATATTCAATCGACCCATTTACTCCACATCGTCCATCATATAGTAGAAGCAGTTCTTCTCTTACAAAAACATGTAATCGACCCATTACATCAATTAATATTTCTCCATCATCTTCTGAATTTATCAATTGACTGATTTGTGTTTTGTATGTCAAGGCTTTTTAGAAAAAACTGAAAAAAGCATTATGTCTGGAAAGAAAACGTTTGACAAAAAACCGAGAAAGACACATGAAACGTCACGAGAGAAATGGCACCGAAGAACAAAGTACTACGCACAAGGTAAAACAAAAGAAAAGATTGAACAACTGAAACAAATGAAGAAAAATGAAAAGAAGATTGAGAAACTTATTGCTGAGAATGCCAACCCTAATTCATTTTATGACAAATACTTTAAAGGAGAGTTAGACGATGAGATGGAAGAAGAAAACAATGTTGGATTTAAAGAACTTATCAAAAACCAAGAAAAACAACAAACTAAAAAAACTATCCAACAAGCAAGAGAAGAACGAAAAGAAATAATAAAAGAGAAAAAGAAAGAGTTGGAAGAACAAAAACTGAACCAACTTGAAAGAGAGAAACGAAAAAAAGAAAAGTTAAAGGAAAAGAAAATTTTACTTCAAAAAACTAAGAAAGGTCAACCAATAATGAATAATATTATGAATAAGTTATTGAAAGATATTGAACATCAACAACAATAATTTGAATGATTTTTTTTTACTGTTTTTATTAGTTTGGTATTATGGAATTTAAAAAAAAA
>NW_008574919.1:0-12182 GCF_000257125.1 Entamoeba nuttalli P19
TGATTTAATAAGTCTTGTCATAGTTACTCCAAAAAGGAATTGAAAAAAAAAATAATTAAAAATCTAAAAAATATAAGTAATGCCAAAAGGAAAGCAAGCACCTGCCAAAGGAGCAAAAGCCTCAACTAAAACTACAAAAGATAATAAAGAAGAGAAACAAAAGGGGTGTACTAAAATCAAAGTTAGACACATTTTGTGTGAAAAGCAATCAAAGATTCTTGAGGCACTTGCCAAGCTTGACGAAGGAAAACCATTTAGTCAAGTTGCTACTGAATATAGCGAAGATAAAGCAAATCAAGGAGGAAGTCTTGGATGGGTAATTCGAGGACAAATGTGTGGAGCATTTCAAGATGTTGCCTTTAATGCGCCAGTGGGTAAATACACTCAACCATTTAAAACGCCATTTGGATATCACATTGTTTTAGTTGAAGAAAGAAAATAAGAAACTGGTTAAGAAATATTTTTTATTCTTTTGATAAATTATGAGAATAAATTACTATAACAAAACTGATAGTTTATTGAGGAGAATAATTATTTTGAGTAAATCCTTGAAGGTTATAATATTGGGAATAATTAGGAGGAACCATTACATTAGCACTTTGGTGGACGTAATTAACTTGGCCATTTGGTAATACAACCGGTATAGTAGCCGTAATGTTTGGTTGAATAGCAGAATGTAAGAAGTCCATTGATAATATTTGAGCACGTAATTGGTCATCTACAGTTTGGAGTTGGGCCGTGGTATTTACAGAAACAACAGGTGTTGAAGAGGTAGGGATATTAGGAGAAGTTGACTGAGACGGAGCTGGTGATTTAACAGGATTTCTTCCTTTTCCAATACCAAGGATTTTTTTTCTTGTAGTCACATCTAATTTATCAATTGAATATCTTAAACCTTCTCTTGTAAAATATCTATAATTATCATAAATAAAATTTACAACTTTATCTGTAGAATTTAATGACATTTCTCTTAATAAACAACCAACTCCTAATTGTACAAATCGTTCACTACTTTTTACACAAGTTGAGCATATTTCAAGACATGTACTTTCTTTTTTATTTGCAAAGTTTACATAGATAACACAACATGCTCTCATTCTCCATATTTTTCCACAGTCTTTCCATTTATATATTCTCTGAAAATAATCCTCATGTGACCGAAGAAATTGAGTAACTACTTTATTTGCTAATGCATCACAAATCATCCAGTCATTAATGTCATTATCAAATATTCGTTCTAAATCACTAAGATGACCCTCATTTAATGATGAAATATTTTTTGATAAAGTCAAAATTCCAACCCTTTTCTCTTCAGGAGAGTGCAACGCCAAAAAACGATAAGAAAAATAAATTTGCATTGCTGGTGAGTATGACTGAAGAGTAGATGCATAAAAAGAATCAAAAAGAGTTTGAATTTGAGCTGACTTCATACTATACTGAGAAGGTGTTTTTGATTGTGAATTTTGCATTAAAATATTTTGTAATGAAGCAATGACATTATTGTGTGGAATGTACATTAATTTTCCAGAAATTCTAACGATATGGAAATCTGTATTAATAGGTTGAGGTGATTGCATATTACAAATATTTTTTATGTTTTTTTTTCTGGTTTATTTTCATATTTTTTGAAAATTATAATTGGAAATAATACAATAAATAAATAATAAAATAAGTCACTTACATGGTTTTAGGAGAATAAACTGATATATGAAGAATCACTGATGATATCAAATCTACAACACAGATCATATGATAAAATGAGTAATGAACAGAAACCCCTTCAACAAATGCATGAACTATAAACATAGTAAAATAAAAGAAACAAATTAAAATAATTGCTTTAACCATTGGTCTAAAATAATATAATATACAATCAAATAGAAACACCATTAAATAAGCAACAAGACATCCATAAAAAATTTGATTTACTGTTGCATATCCATGAATTAGAATATGCCCAATACATATAGTTCCAGAAAGTATATATAACATTAATATGATATATGTTGTTGAATGATAAATACATTTTTGTTTATAACGAATATAATTTTGACAATTACATGAATATCTACATGAAAATGGACCGAGGCTTTGATAAAAAATTTGATATGAATTTTGAGTGTATGTTGGAAATTGTAGTTGTAGGGTAATTATTGATTGAGTGGCTTGAGGGTATAAATCATTTGAATTTAAGAGCCTAATGAAAATGAGAAAGAAATAAACTATTGCATATGAATATCCATTTACTCCATTTAATGTTTCTCTATCTTTACTACAAGTAGTATCTTCAAGATAAATATTAAGAAATGAAATTATAAAAGATCCAATTCGATGAATAATATATGAAGTAGTGAGATCAACAAAAAATGGAATAACAATAACAAGCTTCCCTTTTATTAATCTGAAGATTGATAAGATTGGTAAAAGAAAACCTGATAACATAGCAACTGAATGTATTTCCATAAGTCCTGTTGTATCACTTGTTCTATTACCTAAACATAAACGATTCTTTTGTTCAATACAAAATGTGATATAACATATTGAAATGAACACAATATAAATAAAAGGTGCATTTGATATGAACAATCGAAACATATTGATTTTGATTTCTTTTAATTTTTCTCTTTTTTAATCAAAAATAGAAATTTTTATTTTTTAACTAAAAATTAAATAATAGAATATCCTTTCATTTTAAACAATCTCATGAATCAATATCTATTTAAACAAACTTTTTCAGAGGATTATCAATGAAAAAGAATTTTGACTTTAAAAGGGATAGACTTAGAAATGAACAAAAATTATCTTCAAGGAGCGATGAATTTGTCCCCCATGTTAATGAAATAGACAATTCAAATGATACAGTTTCAATATACATGACTGAACATATATTAAGAAGAATTAAATTGTTATATCCTCATTTATGGTATGATGATATTTGTTGTGTTCATACAGTTTGTAATAACGAATTCACTAATAAATCAACAAAGGAATTAGTTGTGATGCTAAAAGTTTTTGATTTATTTGTTAAGTCTGAGGAATGGTATTTTATTAAGACTAAAGAAGAAGTTATTGAATTATCAACCTATCCAGAGTTTGAGATAATTCGTAATAATATCATCGATCTCTTGAATTATAACGTTGTACCAGAACAACTAATAGGTACTATTATTAACGAAAACATGACATTAGGAATGAGCGTTCAATGTTACAAACAATTAACTAATAAATATAAACACATTACCTCTTTAATTAAAGGGATAGATGATTATTATGATGACTTGAATAAATATGCTCAACATGAAATTAATGAAATTCACCAAATCGATTGGTATTTCTCTTCAACTTATCCAAATAAGAATCGTTTGAATAATTCCGAGGAAGACTTACTACTAAAAAGTATTGAAAAAGAAAAAAAGGTACTAGATGGTTTATTGAATGAATGTAATTGTATTCAAAAAAAATTACGAGAAAAATATAGTTTAGATACTGAACTAGTTATAGACAAGAAACTCCTCAAAGAAATTGAAGAAAAGCAAATTGAAATTAATAACAAGGATCAAATGATATCTCAAGAACTAAAACATAACTCTTATTTATGGATTCATCATTTAGAAAATGAAAAGAAATATTGTGGTGAATGTAAAGAAAGAATAATTAATAAAATAAGTCAACTAAAAGAACAACTAAAAGACGATTTTAAAAGAGAAGAAATAAGAACAGCCCCATTAATTCAAAGTGTTGAAAACCTAAAATACCTTAATTGGTGCCTCAAAGAGACATACGATTTATTAACTGGGTTGGATAGTAAAACCAATACATTTTTTGAACAAGAAAAATCAGACTTAAAAAGCCAAACACTTGATACTATTCAAAATTCTTTTAAGTCTATTAATTCATTACTTGATGAAGTTGATCAACAACAAGAAGAGATATTAACAAATTTAAACTCTTTATGTTAACCACTCTTAAATATTGAAATAAAGAATGGTTTTGTCATTTTTTTGAACAAAAAAATTTTTCTTAAATTATTTTTTTTCTAATTTCTTTTGGGTTAGTCTCTTCGTGTATCACTTTTTTAATAAAAGTTCTTGTATTAAGTTATAGTTTCATGAATTATTGACTATAAATTATTTTGATAAAAGTTTGGTATTTTTTAATACTAAAAATAGAATATTCAAATGTTTTTTTTTATTAATTAAAAAACTATTGAAAATAACTAATAAATTTTTTAGAAAAAAAAGAAAATTTTCATTTAAAATTGTATGTCTACAGTATCATCAAACACCACGACTAAAGTTATTATCCGTTCTCTTATTGCATTGTATGCTAATCAAGCACAAGTATTTACATCACCAACATACACTTCAAAGCGTTGTTTTGAAGAATCATTAAATATGACATTGACTAGCCAACAAGTTCTTTTTTATGAATGCCCAAAGAAGTCATTATTATCATTAACAAGAAAGTCAAATGAAGGACAAATTGTTGGAAAAATTTCATTAATACACACAAAAGTTCAAGATAATTTAGATGAGTCTTCAAAAGATAGAGGTAAAACATTGTTGTTGATTGAAACACTTGACTTCCGTCAACGAACTTTTGTTATCCTCTTTTCTGATAAAACAGAACGAAATGAATGGAAAAATTTAATTAAAAATTATATTATAACAGCAAAGAAAAAAAAGGTTCTTGGAATTGATTTAAAAGAACTTCGTCAAGCCTCAGGAGAAGAAATCCCTCCACTATTACTTGTTTGTATTGATACTATTAAAGAACATCCAAACGATATAATTGAAACCTTACCTCCATACCAAGTTCAAGAACTTATTAATTCAATTAATAATAATAATGAAATTAAAAACATGACTGCTTCAGTTGCATGGACTATATTGAAACTATTTCTTATGTCATTACCAACACCATTACTTCATCCTATTTCTTCTTTTTTATCAATTAATCCAATTAATATTGAGTTAGTTGAAAAGAGTATTAGGATGCTTCCAATAGAACAAAGACTACTGCTAGATAAAATACTTGAAATGTTTGTGTATCTTAACAATGTAGATCCTGTAAAATATGCTCCTCATTCTATTGCACATTCATTTGCTTTATACCTTGGATGGGTCAAAACAGAAGCTATACCATCAACAATTTATGATATTGTTGAATTTCTTATCACTCAATATCATCACATTTTTAACTTAGAATTAGGTCAACAAAAACGATTGTCAAAGTCATTTACAAATAGTGAACAAACAAATAAGTTTATCCTAATAAACAAAACTGATCCAAGAAAATGTACTTCATTTACAGATAGAGAGGATATTGCATTTAGAGAATTAGGTGCTCCAAGTAATGAAAGAGATATACCCTCAAAAGAAACTGACGTTCCATTAACAATCATTTTTGAAAATCTTTCTAAATAAATATTGTTGAATTCAACAACTCAAAACTGCAATTTAGCCTATTTTCTTGTTTAAACAATTCAATTAAAAGGTTTTACATTCAACAAATCTCATTTCTCTACATGAAATAAAAGAATTTAGACTTCTATTACTCATAAATTCAATCAATAACTCTCTTGTTGTAATATCAAATGTATACATTTTAACACGACTCACTTCTTTTGCTAAAGAAACAAGCCCTAACTCATTAATTTCTTGTGGGACATGCTATAATTGATAAGGTTTTGACAAAACGCATTGATGCTAAACAATAACAAACAATAGATGCAAAGACATGATTTTTAGTAGTTAGTGCCTGTTCAACATCATCATTACTTGAACTTAAATTTGAATCTTCAAAGAACTCAAATTCTCCTTCTTTTTTATCAAAAGTTTTAATATCATCATCAGTAGTTGTAATAATCCCAGATGCTTGTATATCTTTAGAAGTGTCAGTTCTTTCTTGTATAACTCTTACATTGTTGAGTAACTGAACATCAAATTTGTTATCATCTAATATTATTTCTTTAATTAATTGTTTTCTCTGGAATTTTTTTCTTTTGTTTTCCTCCAGTTCACCATAAAATTCACGTTCTGGGTATTGTGTTTGTTTGTCACTTGGTCTAGAATGAGACCTATTATGACTCCCAATTCCTCTTCTTGAGTAATGAACATCTCTTCTTGGATAACAATTTATTTCCTCAACTCCTGAACTAACTATATGATAATTTTCGTTGTGTTTTTTGGTAGTATTATAATTTGTTGATCTTTCAGCGTCAAAGATTTTTTTTGTGATATAACCATTGATGTTACTTCCTTTTTTAATTTCTTCTCTCAGATTTTTGATGTCTTGAAAACAAAAATATTCCTTCTTTTCTAAAACAGAGGGGTCTTTCAATTTTTTATAAGCATTTACGAGTAGTAACTTAATATAATCAAGTTGTTGAAAAGAGAAATATTGTTTATCAATATCAGTTTCCATTATCCTTTTTTTAATTAACGAGACAAACGACTCTATAAAAATAAGTGTGTTTTTAAAATAATCACTTTCATGACAAACTTAAATTGGTTTTATTATTAATCCTCACAAAAATTTCTTCAAAAAGATCAACAAACGTTTTATGTTTGGTGAATTCTGGAGTCATAAATGTATACATAATAGTATAAATGTTATAGTGATGATTTCTATCATCTAATATTTGGTGTAATAAAGAAATAGAATAACTAAATGTTGGTTTAGAATTGTCTAAAACCCAATGCTCTGTGTATCGATATCCAAAACCATCTAAATAACGTTCACAGTAATGTTCTTTTTCTGGAGAGCTCATTTGATCAACAGATACATAAGGAATAGAAGCTCTGTAATAATCTTTTAGTCTAGTAACAGCCTGAAACAATGACTGTGGACAATTAAGTAATCTTACACTGAGTATATTCAACATTATAAATACACTTCCATAATTGTATTTATCTTCTACAAATCTAAATTTGTTTTGAAAAAGGTCAATAACAAGAAACATAATATTTTCATCAGTAATTCCGTAATACAAAATATCTGATAATATTAAGTGAAGTTGCTGTAATATTAGATTTTATTATTAACACATTTTAGTTATAAGAAAAATCTTTTTGGTTGTCAAACAAACATAAACACCTTCGTTGTTTAATACACAATTATAACAATACTTTGAAAATAATCGAATGTTATTCTATTAAATAAATATCTGACTTCTTTAATTATTAAATCAATAAACAAACAACCACCTTAGAAGTAATAATTGTATGTTCATCTTTAACATCAGAAAGTGGTCCTGATGGTTTCATTTATTAGTTATTAACAAGTTTCTTATGAAAAAAAGAAACGAAGCTACAGTGATAATTAGCTTTTTTTTATATTTTTACTATACAAATGAAAATAAATAAAAAAATCTAAAATTTATTTTTTTCCTTTTTAATGTATTATGATTTTCTTTTATGTTTTTGTCTCTTCTTTTATTTTCTCATCTATTTAATATATGATATTGTAATACTTCTGTATTTTTGAGTATTTACAAATGCATAATAAAACTCTAACTTCTTAGATATTAGGGGGAATTGTGAATAAAATTGGTGAAGATGAGAAATAAGTAAAGAAACTAAATAAATATCTTCTTTAATAATTTGGTAATCCCCACGAATAAGAGAAGCTGCCTGAGGAATATTTTCTATGTATTCATTTTTTTTCATCCAGTCAATTACGTAATAAATATAGTCGTTTGGAAATACTGTTGGGTATCTTTGATAAAGGAATGGAAGTAATTCTTGTAATTGGACATCTATTTCTGAAGAATAAACATCAAATATTTCAGTAGAAACATACAATCTCGTCAAAGCAATATAAACAACACAACAACAATCAATACATTGAACTACAATTGGAGATACTTTACTAACATTAATGCTGGTCATTATTTCTCTAGGTAGATTTGATGAAGAAACTGACAAATACCATGGCACATATTGCTCTATCTGTTGTTGGCATAATTTATTTAAATTTCTTTCGAATTTTTGTATCTGATCTTGAGACAATATTGCTTTTAATTGGTTAATGTCATTTATTTCACCAGACTCAATTTTTCTTAGAAGCATATCATCAATATCTTTAGTGTCATACTTTTCTGTGTCTACTTTGCCATCTTTTTGAAGAACATCTTTAAATGATTGAATCTCATCTTCTTTAATTTTAAATTTCATTAATTGGTTAATCTCATTACTACTAAATGAATTAAAACAACTTCCATTGTTGTGTGTTTGATAGCATTTCACAGAACAAACTCCTTGATGACAACGAGGGCAAACGTAATGACTATCCTTTTTATCAACACAACATATTTTTTCTATGTATTTCTTAGTCATTTATAAAAAACAAGTTTTACTTTTTTTATTTTAGAAAACATTAGAATATAATAATTAGTGAATCATTTATGAAATTCTTATTTATTTAACTCAACATAACAAAGAAAATAAAACACTAAAAACCAAATTATATTTAAGGTAAATACAATAGGCTTGTTTGATAAATTCTAATTATGAAAAAACAACGTCATATTAACTTTCTCTTCTTTGAAAAAGATTTTCAAATTAAATTTGGTTCAATTGAATGTTAAGATAAGAAAGAAATACTTAATTTCAGAAATAGTTTGACTCTTAATAATTTTTTTTTGTTTGTAGAATTTATTTTGATATGATAAAATAACGCGTTAAAGGAGTTGAAAAAATCATTCAAAGTTAAGAGGTTTAAATAAAAATAATAGTCAAATAATTTAACACTTCAACACACACTTACTATTACTTAATTCTGTTCATTCAACACACTAAAAATTAGTATGAATATTATTTATACAAGTTTATTGTATATTAAAAAGGTTATTTTTTCAAAGAACTTATCTGAACATATTGAAATAAAAAATAGAACATAAAAAGAAAATGTCTTCTTCAACAGAAAAAAAAACAATTGTAAAAAGGAAAGAAAAAAGGAGAAAAAAAAAGAACTGAATAAGAAAATAGTATGAATATAGGAAGAGATAATAAATCACTTGATGAACAAGTTAAAACACGTCTGTTGCAAATTTCTTCATTGAGGACAGAACGAAGAAAGAAATTTCAAAATGAAAAGAGAGTAATTGATCTTGGAGAAAATACTCCAATCAAATCAACTCGACCAATAGAACAATTACTTTCGTTATTAAACGAAGGGATTAAAAACGAAAATCAAGAGCTTAAAATTCAAGTATTGAAGGAATTATGTTATGTAACTCGAAATTGGAAAAATGATACAATCACTGTAGATAAAGTTATGGACGTAACAATGACACTACGTCCATTATTACAACAAACTAATTTAACATTTCCAGAAATAAAATATTCAATTCATATATTTACTAATATCTCTGCATTATCTGAAGGACTACTTAATCCATTGATTACTGGAGGAATATTAACAATTATGGGATATTATTTAAAAGATTCAAATTCAGAAATTGTTTCAATGGCTTTGTCATTCTTTTCAAATTTAATTATTGAATCAAAAGAACTTACAACAATAGTGTTTCAAATGGGATTTATAGAAATAATGACAAGAATTAATCAACAACCAATGACAAGTGTAGCATTGCAAAATTCTTATGCATGGTGTTTTTGTAATATATGTCGTTCTGTTTCAAAACAATATAATATTGATTTTATTCGTAATATAATACCAATACAATTACTTGAAAAAGAATCAAGTGAATCTGCAATAGCTGATAGTTGTTGGGGAATATATACAATATCAAGAAATTTACAACAATTTAATTTATTAGTAGAATCTCATGTATTTGAATTATTATTCAAACTATTAAGAAAAAAGAATACTTTAATCATTATACCTATACTTAAAATACTTGAGGCTTATTCTTATGAAGATGAGAGATATTTTAATCATTTTATTAAGCATGACATTTTCTCGTATATTAAATCAATTATTGCAAGTCCACAAACAAACGATAATGTATTAAAACAATGTACATTCATTGCTTCAAATCTTGTTGTTTCCGATTCATTTAAAAAACTCTTAATAAATAATGGAATAGTACCAATGCTCATTCAAAAATATATAATTCTAAGTGATGAATCAAAAAATAATATTAAATGGATGTTAATTAATATCCTTGTAATGGCAGACGATCAAGAAGTATTTTTCCTTTGTCAAATGGATCAATTATTTTATATCTTTGCAGACTTTGATAATAGAGATGACAGACTAGTACAATTGTATTTATCTTCTTTAATTAAAATTTGTTGTGTTGGTGCTTCACTTGCACAAAATGGTGAAAATGTTTATGTAGAAAAGTTGATAGAAGCAGGAACTAAGAGGTGTGTTGAGGTTTACATCAACCATCATGACCCAGAAACATCAAAAATGGCTGCTGTAGTATTGAGGTTCTTCCTCGACACAGAATCAGAATCTAGTTTAGATATGGAATCTGCTTATTAATTTTTTTGTTATTCATAACATTTGTATTTTTAAAGAAAAAATAAAACGAAACTCTGAAAAATGTTTCTTAATTATTCATTTGATGAAATAACTATTGAGAAACAATAATCTAAAGACCTCTCTTATTCCATCTAAATTTAACTATTAAAAATTATTATTTATTAATTATTAAAATAAACTATATTTTAACCCTTTGAATATCAAAAGAAAAGAAAACAATAAACGATTGAAAAGTAATAAGAAAATTAGCTTAAAACTAATAGAGTTAGAAGAAATGAATATAAAAATTGGTAAGATAAAGAAAGGGAAGGGATAGGAAAAAAAAGATGAAATCAAAAAAAAAATAAAAAATAAAAATAGAGATTAACCAAAAAGGAAAAAATACAAAATGAAAAGAATGAGATCGAGAACTAATATCTCAAGGAATGGCAACAAATCCAGAACAATCAATAGCTAGTGATGCAGTATGTCAAAGTCAATCCGATTTACCGCAAGTCGTTACTGTAGATAGTTTCAGAAAAGTAAAATTAATTGGAATGGGAAATGTTGGAAGAGTATATCTTGTTCAGTTGAAAGGAACAAATCATTACTTTGCAATGAAAATACTTATTAAAAAACAAATGGAAGAAAGAAATAAAACTAACCGTGTTACAACAGAAAGAGAAATTCTTTTAACAACTAGACATCCATTTATTGTTCATTTGTATTGGTCTTTTGCTACTGAAACATGTTTCTATTTCATTATGGACTACTGTTCTGGAGGTGACTTTTATCATACATTAAAAGAAACCCCACATAGATGTCTTCAAGAAGAAACTGCAAAATTTTATTTGGCTGAAGTTTTATTAGCCTTAGAATATTTACACTTAAATGGTATTATATATAGAGATTTAAAACCTGAAAATGTATTGTTAAATGGAAACGGTCATATTATGTTATCTGATTTTGATTTAAGTAAGACTGGCCCTTCTAAAGGATCTACTATGTCTCAGGCTCTTCTTAATGTTAAAGAACAATTTAAAAAAGAACCATCTTTTATCACAAATTCTTTTGTTGGAACTGCAGAGTATTTAGCACCTGAAGTTATTGTTGGTTATGGTCATTCAGGGTCAGTTGATTGGTGGACATTTGGTATATTCATGTATGAAATTCTTTATGGAAGAACACCCTTCTTTTCAAGAAATAGAGACCAAGTCTTTTCTCAAATTCTTGATGGTGAAGTCCTTTTCCCGAAAAATTGGACATATCCAGTTTCTTCAAGTGCTCGTGATTTAATTAAAAAGTTACTTGTAACTGATCCTGAACGTCGTTTAGGTACAAAAAAAGGTGCTGAAGAAATTAAATCACATAAGTTCTTTAGGAGTGTTAAATTTCAATTAATTAGAAATATTCCACCCCCTATTGTTCCTGAGGTTAATGGTCCAGAAGATACACATCATTTTAACGACTTAAAGGATGATGGTGAAATTGAAAAACTAGAAGAACTTGCTAAGAACACTCAACCAACATTAGTCACTCCTCAACAACCTCAAGACAAAGCACCAGCCCAGATCATTCTTGGTGATACCCTTCCAAAGTAATTTCTGAATTAATTATTTTTTCTATATTTTAATTATAAATTTACTAAATTTCTTTATGTTTTAATTTTTAATCAATAAACATCATTACTAAAAATTTTATTTATTAGAATTATTCACAAAAATGTAATTATTATATTACTTGGT
>NW_008574920.1:0-1467 GCF_000257125.1 Entamoeba nuttalli P19
CTTTGGAAGTTGACAGAATGAATGGTACAACGGTCCAGTACCTTTCATGATATCCCTTCTAACATCAAGACACCTTAAATAATTGGCACGAACTTCATGACTTTCTTTGTCAACAACACTCTCTTTACTCCAAAGCCTTTCTGCGATAGCAGAATATCTCTGGAAAACTCTGTCAAAGAAGTTTTGTTCATCAGTACTTTCTCCCCATGAGCATCCCTCACCCCCTAATACATTTTCTTTTTCTGATGATGAAACTGATTTAACAGGATCATTGTCATACATATCTCTATTAGTCCATACCCACATTGAATGGGTATTAACACAAGTGCTAGAATCATAACTATTACATAATGGCATTTGTTTATCTAAATAAAATCCTGCGGAAAAGATTGCTTTATAACCAGAATTAACAACTTGTTGAAGTAATCGAATATCATCCCATACTTGAACAATTGTATTTTTATCAGCATTTCCTTTTTTAAATACTTCTTCCCATACAACTGGATGTTTACCATTATGAATTACTTGTTCTTGTGCATATTTATTAAAATATCCTTCTAACTCTGTAAGAGAATTGAGTCCTTTTGATTTCATGAATTTTTGAATGTCACTATATTCCTTTGACTTTGACCATCCACTTGTCCATACTTCATCCCCTCCAACATGGATATAATCAGTACCAAATGTATCGGATAATTCTTTCATTAATGCGTCAATTATTGGGAATGTATTTGGATTAGCTGGATTTAATGAAAGGACATTCTCTCCATATCTCATTGAAGTACTAACAATATAATCCCAACAATTAGCAACTACACCTGGATATCCAAGGTTCCATGATGCTGTATGTGCAGGTGTATCAATTTCTCCATAAACAATAACACCTCTATTAGCACCATATTGTGTTAATTCTTTAAGAAAAGATTGTGTGAGAACAAAACTTTGGTCATACATTCCTTTTTGATGTAACAATGGATATTTCTTTGATTCAAAGACAAATGTTTGTGCATCACTTAAATGAATATGCAAAACATTTGCTTTAACTGATGCTAATGTATCAATAATTCTTTTAAACATTAAAGGAGATAATGGATTTCTTGAAGGATCTACCATTAATCCTCTCCATTTAAATCTTGGTGCATCACTTATTTTAATTGGTAATTGTGAAATTACAAATTTGTTTGATGAAATTCTAATTAATTGAAGCAATGTTTCAAATGCATGACGTGCACCATATACTGTAACTGCTTTAATGGAAATACTATTAGTAGTAACTTCAAGAGTATAACTTTCATCAACTCCAATTTGTAATTTTGGCATAGGACTTGAAGAAGATAACTCGACAGCAACATCAGTTATAACACTTGAAATTGATGGAGTTATTCTTGGTAAATCTATCTCTTTAAATAATGACACTTTGAAATCTTGTAAACCTGTTTGTTGTTGTAAAGGGAATGAAATGGTATG
>NW_008574921.1:0-2865 GCF_000257125.1 Entamoeba nuttalli P19
AAAAAAAACAAACGATAAAAGAATATAAGTCATAAAAATCGAAATGGTTAGGGGATGTTTGAACTACTAAATCATTTAAAGGAAACAAAACTTGTTGAATTGGGTATTTCTTTGAGTATATTCTAACCAATTGAATGATTAAAACTTTAGGAATATCACTGATAGTTGAATATATTTTAGCCTTTCTTTTTTTGTTGCATTTTTCACAATACCAATCATCTATATTTTCATAATGAAGAAATAATTCAATACAACTCTCTAATGAAATTGGATGTGTTTCATTTGAATACCATTGAGGTACTGGAACTGATAAAGAAATAAATTCCTCAAAAATCTCTGAACTATAATGACACATTGAACATTCAGTTACACGTTTAATTCTTCCTTTAAAAACATCACTAATAAGATTTTTTGAAAAATAATAGTCTGAAGATGAGTCATCAGATTCAGTCTCATTCATTTCAACTTCAAATGGAGAATAATATATTTTTGAAGGAGAATTTTCATGAGAATATGTCTTTATTGTTCCTCTACAAGGAATTGGTGTGAGAAGGAGTGGTGAAATAGAAGAAGAGAAATTATTTATATCTTTTGTGTTTAATTCGTTTTCTAACATTTCAAGAAAGATTAATAAAAATTCATGTGCATCATTTTGTTCCTTTCCTTCATATTGTGGATGTGTTTCTGATACAATGTCTTTGATTGCTAAAGAAGTTACAAATCTATAGTTTCCTGACCAGATGGCATTTGTTAAATTGATAAATGCATTTAGAAGAGAGCCATGATATACTGACTTATCTCCTGCTCTTCCTTTAATTGGGTTGTAGTGATGAAAACAATACGACCGAATTTGTTGAGTGTTAGCTAGAGACTGTAAAACTGAACTGATAAAACAAGTATTTCCTAAATTTCTAATTCCACAAATTGGATAATTTGAAAAGAACTTCTTGACATGGTCATCACGAGGGGAGAATAATCTTCCCACATATTTACTCATTCTCTTATATACAATAGTCATTTCATTTTGAGTTTATACACAAGAACACTTTCTATTGAGATTGATGTCTAAGTATCAATCTTGAGATTAAATAATGAGAATTAATTACTTTTAACTATTCAAATTTGTGACACTTTCAAAAAAAGTTGTTTAAATGGTAGAAACCAAAAACTAGTTAATGAATATGACGTGCAAGAGCATCAACCAAATTATAAAAACCATTTAATGTTAATGGATCAGATAATAAAACATTACATAACATCCCATAAGAATATGAAAATTGAAATGAAATTAATCCATCAGAAATTCTTTGAGCATTTATTTTAAAGGATACTAAATCTGGAGAGTCTAAATCAAATGTTGTTTCTTTCTTTCCTTGAAGAATTCTTAGTCTTGGAACACCGTTTTCTACAAGAAGTTAATAAGAAATGATAGGAAATTAAATAAATAAGAATTGGATAAAATAATGAACAACCTTCACAATATAATACTTTTCCTTCCTTTTTATTTATACGAGAACCTAACCTACCTGGATAATCAATCATTACTTTACATTCAGAATACGGCTCAGCCATTGAAAAGAAATCAAAGGATTTTTAATTTTCAAATTCTTTTCGTCTTCTTCCTTATTTTTTATTAAACACAAACCCTATAACAGTATTTTTGTTAATAGTTGAATGAAAATTAAACAATTAACCACACTAAAAATTGCTGTTGTAATTGCTCTCAGTTGTTATACTTTAATTTATAGAAAACAATATGTTATGAAAAATTACATTACTCCATTATATTTGCTTGGATATGGTATTGATTTAGTTCTTTCAATAATTGCTCATTATTCAATAAAAAGTAAATTCTTTCAACAATTCAAGTTTGTTTTAATAGGTTGTTATTTTGTTCTAGTTTATTAATAATATGTTGATGTTTAGATGTTATAATGATGATACCACAGTGATAGAATTTCATTGTTTATTAATGAATGTTTCACTTTCATTCTTAGCTACAAGAAGTCATTCTGCAATATACATTCATATAATATGTTTATTACTCGTATTTCTTTTATCTATATCAATTTTATGTAATGTTCAGTTTATGAGATTTAAAGTCCCATTTACATATTGTGAATTTGGAACACATATTTCATTACTTCTTCTTTTAATTTTTGTTCAACAACCTCAGTTCTTTTTAGCACCATCAACAATTCAATCATTTATAAAAAATTATCCTTCAATAATAATAATGTGGATTTTTTTAATTGTATTAATGATAGTAATTGCATTTATTCCACACCAACCAATGTACGTTTCGGTGCAACGTAAATCATTTCATTTTATTGCTGCTTTAATCTATACAATTGGAATTCGTTCAAATGCTTTATTCTTATCGGTTCTTAGTAACAACCTTGTAGTTCTATTTGTTATTCTTGATTTTCTTAGAATTAAACTCGCACCAACTGGTATTCTTTCTCAACTTTTCCAACGATACAGAGATTCACATCAAGACCCAAATCTTTCATTCGGATTTCCTGCTTTTCTTTTATTATATGTGAATACTTTACCATTATTATTATTTAGAGGTCATTTTCATTGTGCAATTATTTCTTCTATAATTACAGTTGATATAGGTGATGCGTTTGCAGCAATTGTTGGAAGTTATTGTGGTAAATATTTTCCTATAACTCGTTGTGGAAATAAAACATTAATAGGAACTCTTTCCTTCATAATTACATCAATTTTCTTTGGAATGATTATCAACACATACATCCCATTATATTTATCATTTAATCAACTGGTTTTAATTTCAATCACTTCAGGATTAATGGAATTAACTTGTGAAAATGACAATTTGATTTTACCATTCTTTTCTTT
>NW_008574922.1:0-3403 GCF_000257125.1 Entamoeba nuttalli P19
TAATAAAAAGTTAAATTATTCAATTAGATATATGGAAGCCAGCCATGAAACATTGAACCTAAATTATCAACAGACTTTGCATCATTAATAAGTTGTTCAGCTTGAGAACGTTCAGAAACAACCCTTCCTAATTTATCAATACCAGACAAAATACGTTTAAAACGAGGAATTGGTTTTTCAGGGATTTGAGAAGCACTTGATTCATTGTTAGCCCAATCAATAAAAGGATTTTGTAACATACTATCAGTTAAAGAGATAATAACAGATTGATTATGACGTAAAGTTTTTAGTACAACAGTACACATATCAAGAAAGAAACCATTTTCAGCTTGAGGACCAAAACAATCAATCATATTAGTAGTCAATCTAAAAGGAACAGTTTCAGGAACAGGAAGGATTTCACCTTTCCAAAATAACATATCAAAATCAATATGAACAATATTTCCATCTTTTGTGTTTAATAAAATATTTTCCAAGTGACGATCACCAAGACCAATAATTGAACCAACCATTGACATTACAGCCATACTTTTACTATAATTTTCTCTTGCTTTAATTTGATGATGAGGAATAGGAAAAGAATGATTAAAATTTGAATAAAATTGAGGAGGAAGAGTATATGAAGAATTTAAAATATATTTTTTATATAAATCAACTCTTTTTCGTTGATCCGCTTCTTTTGCAATTAATTTATGATAAGTGATAATATCCTTAGTACGAGATTCAACAATTAAAGATTTCATAGGAATAGTATTAGAAGCCCATTCAATTAAACCAGTTTCTTCACTCATAGGTAAAGCAGTATAAGTTTGAATTTTTAAATTATATTGTTGACTATAATGAGAAGTTTCAAAAAGATGATTAAGTGCACCAAATAATTCTTGAACAAAATTGTCTTTTCTAATATCATCTTTTCCTTTACATAAAAAGTAATAAGGTTCAGATTTATCTTTAGATAAAATAGTAATTTTTTTTGGTTTTTGTAAAGAATTTAAAATTCTAAAAGAATTTTCAATACATTTAATTTTAGGTAAAGATATTTCAAAAGGAGAATAATTATTTTGTAAATGAGATTCAGGAATATTAATTGTTAATGCTTTTTGAGTTGGAATAATTAAATGACTCCAATTTTCATTAAGAAGGATAGAATATTTTTGTTGTCTTTTTGAAGTAAATTTATGAATACCAGGTTCTAAATCATTATCTTTTGCCAATAAATTAAAGGCATCACCAAATTGAATTAATTCATTAAAAATAATTTGAACAGTATTATTAAGAGTATTTGCTTTTTCAATAATTTTTTTAATAATAGTAACTCTTTTTTCATTATTACTAAAGATAGAAGAAGCTAAACGCCAAGAAACTTGTTCAGGATATTTTACAAGAACTTTAGTTAGAATAAGAGATAAAAAAGTTTTAGAAAAGTTTGGTTCTTCTAATTTAGAAATAATTAAAGTAAGAAAAGGATACCAAAGATATTCAGGATAATAACGAACAAAATCTTTCATAATTTTTTTTCCATTTGTATCAATAGAATTACTTAATGAGATTATTTTTGGAATGATATAATATAAATATTTAAAACCATATTTTAAAGAAAACATATATTTCATTAATATTTCAAGAATAAGATTTGAATCATTTATATCAATTTGATTTACAGTTTCAAGAAAATGAGCATAAAAATAATATACTTTCATTTTTAATTTATTTTGTTGAAACATTTTATTTTTCATTTCATCTTCATCTTTTTCAGAAAGAGCTTTTTTATACCATCCAAGAATTTCTTCATAATTTCCATTATTTTCTTCACTCATAATAGCAATTTTTAATGCTAATTTTTTAATAACACAATCATATCCAATCATTTTATTTATTTTACTTTTTTTATTCATTTCATCATATAATACTTTTAAATCACTTAATACTTCAATACAATGACTTTGTTGATATTCACTCATACATTTTTCTATTCCAATTTGATAAATAATAGTAGATGTTATTATTTCTTTATTTTCTCTTTGATTAATTTTGATAGCAATATTACAATAATCTTTTGATTTATTAAACATTCTTGCATGTCTACATAAATGACTTAAAATAATAAGAGATTGACTAATATTCTCATTAATTTCATTTGCTAATTTTTGAATTATATTAATAGTTACTTGTGTAGTCATTTCATTTTGAATAGGTTTAATTGCATTTAAAATTCCAATTTGAATAAGAGTTAATGTTTCTGTATCTTCAATATTTTTATTAAGATATTTCATTCTTTGAATAATGTCTTTATATTTTTTTGTTATATTATTTGTTTCATTTCTTCCTTTTGTTAAATATTTAATATCATAAAATATATGAAGTAATTTAATTGTTTCATATGCTCTCATATATGATATTTTAATTTCTTTTCCTAATCGTTTACTAAGAATTTCAATTCCTTCTTTAACATTATTTTTAATTGTATCTTTATTATATTCAAAAATACAATTCCAAATAATTTCCCAAATTTTATCTTTGATATATACTTTTACATTATCTATTTCTTCTCCTTTAATAAATTTTCTTATCATTTTTCTAATAATAAATTCATCTTTAGTAGAAATATTGATTGTATTAATATTATTTTCTTCTAATCGTTCTTCTTCATTTATTTCTTCATCATTTATTATTCCTGAACTTTTTCTTTTCCAAAATGCCATTTCATGTTGTTTACCAAGTTCTTTTGATAAACTAATCATATCTTTAATAAGTGCTTTTCTTTGATTTTCATTTATTCCATTATTATCATGAAGATAATTTTCTATTAATACATATGCTCGTTCTGGTGAATTAACTGCTTGTGCAGTGGATGCAATAAGCATTTGATCAATCCCACTAAGAAATTGAACAATGTTTTCATTGTCTTTAAATCCTGTTAAATAATCTATTGTTTCAAATACTAATTGTGATGCATAAATTGCATTAGAATTTTCATTATTTCTTTTAATTTTTTCAAGAACATCAATAACTTCTTCTGTTATATCTTGAATTGATTTAGGACTACTTTGAATTAAAGAATATTTTAATGCAATAGGAAATAATAAATGAATTACAGGAATTTGACAATCAAATGTAGTATTAATCATAATATTAATCATTAGATTAAATATTTGATATTCAGGTGATACATTATTAATATTAGATATAATAAATGAATAAAATGAAACAACCCAATTAGTGAAAATAGAATATCCTTTTTCTAAAAACATTTTTTTCTCAAATTTAATATTTGGTTCATTAATCATTGTAATAGAATTATATGAATTTATAATATTATTGATAATTGTTTGTTGTTCAATTGGTAAATTATTCATAATTCCATTAATAATTTTACTTCTTGTTTGTTGTAATACTTTTTTTT
>NW_008574923.1:0-2090 GCF_000257125.1 Entamoeba nuttalli P19
ACACAAACCTAAAAAAAAAATTTGAATAAAAAAAATAATGATAAAAACAAAAAAGAAATAAAGAAAAAAAGATCTTAACAACTAAAAAAGTTTATATTATTTACATGAAGTTGTTGTATTTTGTATTATTAGTTGTCTTTGTTTCTGCAACTCCCAAAACCAACTCAACAGAAAAAAAACAATCTTCAATTGACAAGTTGATTAATGATGCTACAAATACTTCAAAACCTATTCCTGTTGTTGAAGTCGATCCATTAAACACAAATGAAACACAAAAATTAATCAAGGAACTTGCTGATGCAGAAGTTACAAGAAATACCTTAAAAGAACAAACAAAAAAAGCCCAAAAAGCATTATTAAAACAAACCGAAGAACTTGCTAAGGAACATAAAATTCGAATGAAAAAAATTAAAGAACAATCACAAGATTTTGAGAAAAGAGAACATTTAAGAGAACAAGTTGAAGAGGCGAAATTAGCATTATTACATGCTAATGGAAGTTTTGTAGAAACTAAAAATGATGTTGCTGCATTAAAGAATTATACAGAAGAAGAAATGAAACAAATTGAATATCAAAGAAAGATTCAATTACGTGATAAGATTGATGCAGAAAGACGAAGAGTTCAAATAGAAAAATTAAAGAATGCACTTAATAAAAAACAACAAGAAATGGAAAAGAAAATAAAAGCACAACATGAAAAAGAAGATAAAGCTTTTAAAATTGCTCATCAACGATTATTAGAAAAATTTGATAAAGAAAGAAAGATAAGAAAAGATGCATTGATGAAAAAAGAAATGGAATTAAGAAAGATGAGAGCATTAGAATTTGAAAAATTTAGAACAGAAGTTGAAATGGAAAGAAAGATGAAACGATTAACTATTGAAGAAACTCAAAAACAATTATTAAACCTTAGAAAAGCAGAAGAAATTAAAAGAGAAATTGTAAGAGAAGGAATTAGATATAAAAAATTATTAGAACAACAAAAAATGAAAAAAGCAGAGGAAAAAGCTAAAATGATTGAAGATCTTAAGGATAAAGCTGTTAATTTAATGCTTCAAAAAGAAGATTTAAATAGAAAGAGAAAGATTGAAGCTACAGAATTAATGAATGAAGTAGCAAATGCTAAAAAAGAGATAGAAACAAATATCAAAATCACAAAAAAAGGAATTCAATCACGAAGAGAAAGAAAAGCAGCAATAAGAACAGCTACAATTCGATCAGAAAGAACAAAAATGAGATATTTAAAAATTAAAGCATTAAAAGACATTTTAAGTAAAAAACTTGCAGCAGAAGAAAGAATTTATAAAAAGAAATTAGAAGAACAAAAGAAAATTAAAGCATTAGAATGTAAAGCAAGAGGACTTGTTAAGAGATTAAGTAATATTGCAAAAGAATATAATAAAAGAAGTATTGAAGTTATCAAAAAAGTTAAAGCAGAAAAGAAAGCATTATTAATTAGAAAAATGTTACTTGAAAAAGCTGATGAAATTAATGAAAAACGAAGTTTAATAAATCAATTTAAATTAAAGATACGACAATTAGAAGAACAAGAGTTAAAACATCAAATGCAATTAAGTGGAGTTGAAAAAGATATTTTAAATCAAAGAACATTAGCTAAAATTATTAGAATGAAAACTATGAGAGAAAGAATGAGAAGAAAGAGAATTCTTGCATTAAAAAAGAATTTAAGAAAAATGTATTTGGAGAGACGAGATATGTTATGGAAGAAACGATGTATTAGATTTAGAAAAACAGCTAATATGAAACAAAATGAAGAGTTAAGAAAAAGAAAAATAGCACGTATTATTTGTGGAAAGAAGTATTGGAAGAAACAAGCTCCAAAAAAATGTTATGATTTTATTGGAGGAAAATATCACGATTTAATCCATAAACCAGGTAAAAATATATTCAGATGTCCATTTGAAAAATATCATGGAATTACTAAATGTGATAGTATTGAATTGCCTTGAACTTAAAACAAATGAATTTATTTTTTACTTCTTTCATTTTTAAATCTTTTTTTTTAAATAACAAAATTATTATAAATTTTGTTAATTTTAAATATTTTAAAATAATACTTTAAATTGACT
>NW_008574924.1:0-19730 GCF_000257125.1 Entamoeba nuttalli P19
TTAATACTTAATTAATTGCTTTTTATTATTAATTTTATCATCATATGATTTTATCATTATTTATTTTAATTTATAGAATAAATCTGATGTGTAACTCATTTTTCTTTTTCTTCTAATTTCTCTTATCTTTTTGTGATTTCTTTCATCTTTGATCAATTTCTCTATAATCTTTGTTTATCTTTATTCTGATTTATTCTATTATTTATTTAGTTTTCACTCTGTTGTTTATTATATTTATTCTATATCATTAATAACTCTTCATCATTTTTTCTTCAAATTTTGGTGGTTTGTTTCTTCTTTCTTCTTTTTGTCTCTTCTTTATTTTCTTTTGTATTTCTTTAATTCTCTAATCTCTCATTTATTTGTTTTCTTTTCTATGTTATATGAGTTTCTTCTTTCTCTTTTTCATATATTTCATATATCTTTTTCTTCTTCTATTGTGTTTTGTTGTTCTTGTATTGTTTCTTCTCTCGTTCTTCTTTTCTTCAATTTTTGTGTATTTCTTTTTTTTTCTTCTTTTTTATTTCATAATTTTCCTTTCACTATTCTTTCAATTTCTTGATTTCTCTTTATCCTTTCTTTAACTACGTTTTTGTTCTTTATTTCTTTCATTTTGTCTTTCTTTGTCTTTTCTTGTACTATCTTTTATTCTTATATCGTTTTCATTTGTCTTGGTTATTCTCAGAATAGTATCAATCAAACATTCTATTTGTGATATGGTGACTATGATTATACTACTTACTTTTATTTTTATTATAAGTGTGTTTAAATAAGAATTGATTATAGTGTTTATAGTTATGATAAAAGGTAATAATATGATTATTGCTATTATTTATTTGAAACTACTTATAATTATATCATTGATAATGTCACATAAATCTTTTTGTGAGTGAACATTACTTTTATGTGATTATCTTGATATTCATGTGTTATACAGTAGAATAAATAGAGCTTAAAAGAATATTAACATTAATAATTTAATAATAAAACAAAACAATAAAAAAAAATATTTTAAAAATAAAACAATAATCTCAAAAACATTTATCAAAATGAGAATTTTTTTTGTTTTTGTTTAAGACTACCAAGAAGACTTTTTGCTTTTTGTTTAAAAGAATTAATTTTATTTCTACCTTCTTTGATATAACGAAGTGCAATGTTTCTTTGATTGTTTAAAGCTTGTTGAGCTTTTCCATAATCTCGAGCAGGATTTTTTTTTGGTAAACTTTCAGATAAATCGAATTCCATATCTTCTATGTCAAGACTAAAGAGCTCTGAAAGAGTTTCATCAGATAATACATCAAATAGATCATAAGAGTTTACATTAACAAAACAACACAATAACAAGAGAACAAATAACATTATAATTTTTTAAAGTTCTTTTTATTTAATTTTAATACAAAACAATAAAATAATTGAATCAATTGAAGTTATTTAATTGGTTTTAATTGTGATTTAACACCTCCAGCCTTAATTTTAGCAATTAAAACAGCCATAGGATCTTCTCCATCAGCAACTTTAGTTCCAATATTTGATTTATTAACTACTTTCAAAGTTTTAGGAGATTCTGTAGGTTGTTTCATTTTTTTAATAGAAGATTCAACAGTTAAAATGAATTGTTTAAATAATCCAAAGAAATCTTCTGTAGTCATTTTATTTGCATCAGAAGGATTTCCAGTTGTCCAAATAATAATTTCTTTTGTTTTTTCTTCTAAAGTAATTGCTCGATTTAATAATTCAGTGACTTTAGTTTCTTGTGTTTTTAATTGAGAAACAAGGTTTTTCATTGCTTTATCATTTGCATCAACTATTTTAGCAATCATATTTTTAACTCCTTCCATTTCTTTATTAACACTTCTAATTCCTGCTAATAATCCTTTTAAATCAATTGCTGCACTTTTAACAGGTGCTAATTGTTCAGGAAGATCTTCCATTCTAGTCATTTGTTTTAATGAATATTCTAATAAATTACTTGTTCCATTATTATCTTTAACATCTTTTAATTTTAAAAGAAATTCAATATTAAATCCATCAGCTTGTCCTCTTGTTTGATTTCCTCCATTTAAATAATTTCCAAGACTAACAACTATTCCAAGGAATTTTTTATATGCAAAACTTTCTTTTAATGCTTTAATTCCTGCTTCTACTTTATTAAGTTGTTCTGGATATTCTTCAATTTTTTCTGGTAATGTTTGAATAAATTCCCATGATGTTAATCGTTCTTTAACTCCATGAATACTAGAAATATTATAAAAGAATAATTCTACTGGATCTATTTCATTTTTATTTGCATCTGCAAATAATGCTATTTCTTCACTTGTTAATAATGAGTCTTTAACTGTTTTTAATAAGTCTGGATTTAAAATATTAGAATTTAATTCTTTAATTGCTGAATTAAGAACAGGTTCTTTTGGTAATCTACTCTTAATAATACCAAGTTGATTATATCTTTTATCATCTAATAATCTTGTATATTCTTTTTTATTTTTATTATTTCCTCCAATACTTTTATTTTCATCATTATTTCCAATATGTGCAGTAGTGTTTTTCTTTTGTTTAAACATTTCAATAATTTCTTTTTCATCTACTCTTACTTCTTTAATTTCTCTCCATATTGATTTGTCACTATTCATATCAATAACAATACGATTCCAATATAATGGTCGTAATTTTTCTGCTGGTTTAATAACTTTCTTATTTAATTTAGTTTGTGCAGGAGCAAGTCCAGGTGGGGGTGGCATACCTTTACCCATAGGAGGTGGTGGTGGGGGTGCTCCTGGCATTCCAGGAGGAGGTGGGGGAGGTGGTACTCCTGTAGCACCTGGAACTCCTGGAGGAGGGGGAGGTACTCCTGGAATAGGTTGTGTTCCAGGAGGGGGAGGTGCTGGTAGAGAAGATGAAGATTGTTGTGAAGGAGTAGGAATAGAAGGAGGTTGTGGTAAAGAAGAATTAGGATCATTAGAAGGTACTTGTAAAGTTGACATATCAAAAGTAGGAGGTGGAGGAGGAAGATCAGAAGAAGTACTTTGTAAAGATTGTTTTAAATTCAAATTTTCTTTTAAAGAATCATTTTCCTTTTTTATAGAAGTAATTTCAGTCATTAATTCTTTAATTTTACTTTTTAAATCAACACAATCATATTCTAATTTTAATTCATTTGGTTTTAAACTATCATACATTCTTTTATATTTTCTTAATTCAATTTTTAATTGATCAACATTATTAGTAAATTGAGAACCTTTAGATCCCATAATATCAAGTTTAGCTTGAGCACTTGCAGCAGCACTAACTTCTTTATCATATTTTCCTTTTAATTCTTTATATTCTTTTTCCATTTTATTTTTTTCATCTTTAAGTAAATCAAGTTCTTGTAAAGTATCATGAAGAATTTGATCATTTTTAGCAATTTTTTCTTCCATTTCAGTAGTTTTTTTCTTTTCTTCGATATATAAAGTTTGATAATCAATAGGACCAACTGGAAGTTTTACTGAAAGAATAGTTTTTACTTCTTTTAATTTCTTTTTTAAATCATCAACTTTACATTTTGTTAACATTTTTTTAATAATATTATCAATTCCTTGTTCTTTTAAGTCTCGAATTATTTGATTTTTATTTTCAACTGATGGAGCAGCTTCAAGCATAGTTGTAATTAATGTTAATGCATTTAATTGAACATCAATTTCATCAATTTCAAGCATTTTAATAATATTATTAAATATTTTTATTGAATTTGTTTTTGCATAATTTTTTGCAGCACACATAAAAGAAAAGAATCCATCAAATGCACATAATACAAAAACTAATTCAATTGCTTGTTTTGAAACTGAAGTAGGAATAGTAGGATCAATCAATGAATATAATAATTCAACTAAATCTTCATTTTTAACAATTCTATCCATACCATTATTATATCCCATTAATTTCCTTAATAATTGCATTGCATAATTTTGAATATTACCATGATTATTCATTGTAATATTAAGTATATTTTCAATTCCATCTTGTTCAATAAATTCACTTGCAACATATGGATCATCTAATACCATTTTGATTTTAAATAATATTTGTTTTAACTCTTCTCCTGTTTTTTGTTCTAATAATTCACTAATAATTTTTGCACAAATCGTAGGATGATAAACAATTTCAATCAAATCATTTATTCCAACATTTGTTTTTCCATATGAATCTTCATCTAAATACTCAAAACAACAATATGGTGGTTGTCCTTTTTTTACACGAAGACAATACTTCTCAATATCTTCAATTTTAAAACTTTCACCTAAACTTTTCATAATTTCATTAAATGTTCCATTTCCAAAGTTATCAATAACTTTTTGACCTTGTATAGTTTGACCAAAAATATCAGGATATTTAATTTCCTGTTGCATTCTTTTAAATTCTTCTAATTTTTTTTTAAGTTCTTTTTTTTTTTTTTGAATTTGAATTAAATAGTTTTTTTATAATAATTTTATTATAGTTTTAATTTTATTCTAAAATCTTCTTATTGTTTTCATTAAAATTTGTTACAAAATAAACAAATAATCAAAATAACAATAATATACTTCTTTTTATATTAATTTAATTAAACCTAAAATAAATTACAGTTAATTTATATTTTCAATTTATTGGTTGAACAACATCAAATGGAATAAATCCAAATTTAAATTCATTTCCAATTAGTCCAACTCTAACATTTCCTTCTTTTTTTCCAAGAAGATAAACTAAATCACCAACAGAAACGTCAATTTCATCTTTATTTTTTGCATGATAATCAGAACAACAAACAAATTGAAATACTTTTAAGAATTCTTGAACATGATTTTTAGGAAAAATTCCTTCTTTTCCTTTACATCTTCCTTGCCACCAATCTCCTTCTTTTGCTGTTATTTCTATTATATCATCTTTTTCTAAATTTAAATCATTTATTTCTTCTGCTTTAAATGGATGAAGTACAACACATTTTCCTAATGAAGTTGATGGTTCTTGTGAAACACATGACATTTTTTCATTTACTGGTGTTTCTGTTGAAATAAGTTCATCTGGAATTTGTTTAGGATAAAGATCATTATTAATATTTAATGCAACACATATTTGATTACAATAATGTGTTTCAAAAAATCTACTTATCCCTTCTTCACCTAAATTAGTTGATGAATTTGAAAATTTCTTTTCTGATATTGAAAGAATAGCTGGATCGGTTAAATAAAAACAATTTCCAATTTGAATTCCTTGAAGATCAACAATAATTAATTGATGATTACTAATACACCAACTCCAATGACTAAATGCATGTAAAGTTGCATGATATGAATCAAACCATAAATTTCCATTATTACAATTAAATTTAATAAATTCTCCATGAAGTAAAGGTTCAACTAAGAATATTCCATTTTCAATTAAAGGTTCTAATTCTTTTTTATTTAATATTTTTTCATCATAAATTCCTTTAAATGAATTTGAAATAAATAATGTAGTTGGAATAAATTGAATTTGTTTTTCTGTAACATGAAGTTGATTAAATTCAATAGCTAAACTTGAACAAACACATTGTTTTTCTATCGTTTCAATAAAAACATCAAATTTTCTTTCTTTATTAAACCTTTTTAAAACTATTTCTCTTTCACTTTTTGTAAATATCCCTTCAAATGCTGTTCTTTCTCCTCCTTTTCCAAATGATGCACTTCTTGCTTCAATCCTTTCTCTTTTTAATTTAAATTTATCAATATGTTTTCCTTCATTAATTAATTTTCTAACTTCAGAACATGTATAAGGTATTTCTATATGATATCCATCTGCTTCTACATTATATTTTGTCCTTTTCATTGAATTTTTCTTATTTGTTTCCTGTTATGTTTTTTTAGTCCTTTTTTTGAATTAAACTCCTTTTTTTTTCAAAGAAAAAGAAGTAAATTAAATATTAGAAAATAATAATAAAATATATTTGTTTGTTAATTTCTACTTTCTTTTAAGATGGCGTAAAAACATTTTATCAATACTACCATACTGTAAACAATTTATATAACTATTTTTACCTTTCATTTATTTTTACAAATAAATTAAAATATGAAAATAAAATGATTTAATCAACTCTTCCTGTAGGATTTTCATCGGTATTATTATCTTTCATTTCTTCATGAATTAATGGTGTAGTTTCACGTTCATAAGTTTCTTCATCTCCTTGTAATTTCTCTTGTTCCTTTTGAACAACATGTTGTTCTCTAAATTTCCTATCAACTTTTTCTCTATCAGTTTCAAGTTCTTCATTAACAAGAAATGGATCAATTTGTGCTAAATCTTTCTCTTTTCTTGGTTGACCTCCGAAATATTTCTTCAAAAATAGTTCATCTAACATTACAAACATCTTTCTCATTGCCTTCTTCTTATTACTTGAAGCTTCATTTATATCTACTGTTTCATTTGATTCTATCTGACGAACATTTAATGGTTCACTACCACCCATTTCAATTTTCATTAATTTCAATAAACCTGGAGTAGTCATTCCAATTACTATATTAGTAAAAAGAACAATAGAATATGTTGTGTTAATGACATTAGGATTATTCATTTGTAGTGCTAGAATAACAGCAATTGCTCCTCTAAGCCCAGCATACCATAACATAATTTGAAGTCTCCATGTAATTTTTGGGGCTTTTGGTCTAAAATTCATTAACAAAGAAATAGGAAATACATTGAATGCTCTTGAGACAAAACAAAGAACTAGAACATATGGAATAAATAACGGATTCCAATAGTCAGCTGTTAAATTGGATGGATTAAACATAGTAATTCCTACTGATATAAATGTTAGTGTTTCTCCTACAAAAGCTAAAGTACCAACAGAGACATACAACACAGGTCGTTGATTCTCTGGAACTGAATACCAGTGATGATGAGACATTATAGCTCCCGTTACAAAAATGGTTAAAATCCCTGACATTTCTAATAACTCTGAGACAAAATAACCAAGAAAAGCCACACCCAGAATTAACAACAAATTGAATGTTCCTGAAAAATGCATTACTTTCATTTTATTCATTACAAACGCTGAGAAATAAGATACAAAAAGACCTATCACACAAGATCCAAAAGAAATAAAAAGAAATTCACCGACGATTTTCAATAAATCTAACCATCCAAATGACTCTAAAGATTGGTCTAATGTATGGAATAATACAATAGAAACAGCATCATTCAAAACAGATTCTCCAAATACTAATGAGTATAAATAAGGGTCAACATTTAATTCAAGAAATAATGCAAGTGTTGCAACTGGATCAGTTGCACCAAGTAATGTTCCAAATTGTAAAGACTCAGACATAGTTAAATTATGTGAGCCTAAACTAATTACTTTTGTGTCAATAAATGTATAACCATAAATACCAAATCCTATAATTAATGAAGATAAAACACATCCTCCTATAGCATATGACAAAATAGGAATAATGTTCTTAAAGAAATTACGTTTCTTCATTGTAAAACCAGCATTAAAAATAATCAACGGAAGAAATATGGTTTGAAAAATTCGAGCAAAATCACTTCCATTCAATAAATAATCAATTCCAACATAATGTAATGCTAACAAAATTAGTCCTATTGCAATACCAATAAATAATGATACAATCGATTCAGAAAATATGTGAAGCCATGGAACAAGTCTTACAATAATGTGACACAATAATGTAAACAAAAAGACTGAAACTATTAATAATCCTGCTATTTCATATAAATTGTTGTCCTCTTCACTTACGCTTGAAGTTGTCACCATTTTAATCCTTATTTCAATCTTTCTTTTTCTTTATAATTTTTTGATATAAAAAAACTTTTTCTATTAAAATTGAACTTTTATTTCTTCTCCTTTCTTCTTTCAGAATTCCTTGGAAGTTTCTTTTTAAGTCCATCCCACTTTTTTACTAATATGATTGTTATTTATAACACTCTTTATCCTAAAAATATAAACACGTATTATAAAAAACTTTTTCCAGTTTAACAATGAAGATTTTTAAGTTTCTTCTGGAAAAGTGAAAAAAAGATAACCCAATCCCGAATTTTAATTATTTTATTCAAGATTCATTTATTTATTCATGTCTTCAACTCAACCAACCACCACTAATTCTAATCAACCTCAATACCCTGTTGATACAACAAACCAACAATATCCTGGTTATCCTATCCAGCAGTCAATGACTTCTCAACAACCAGTAAGTACTGGAACTACTCCAGCTACAGGAGCTCAACCATATCCAGCATACAACGCTCAACAACCAACTCTAAATTTACCAAATAACAATCAATATTATGGACAAGCTGGTACTTTTAACCCACAACAGCAACCAACTAATCCAATGCAACACCCAGCCAATCCAATGCAACAACCAGCCAATCCAATGCAACAACCAACTAATCCAATGCAACAACCAACTAATAATACAACTAACCAACAAAGAGTTGATGGTCCATCAAACACTTGCACTACACAACAAACCACCACTCCACCACAACAAAAAGGATGTCAGCAACAAGAATATAACACCCAACAACAATACTCAGGATATGGTGTTCAAGAAAAAGATAGACAACAACCAATCCAACAACAATATCCGGGGTATAATATTGAACAACCTAATGAACAACAACACAAACAAACTGATGGACATAATTCTCAACCAACTGTTACTTCATCAATCCCTTACACCCAACAACAAACTGCTACAACTCCACAACAAGGAATAAATGCTCCTTCAAGTGTTGGTATATCTCCATTACCTCCTGCTGGAAAGAGTGGACAACCACAGAATGGACAAGTTGGTGGAGGATATAATGCTTATCCAAATACGCCTAACATTCAACAACAAATGACTAATGCTGTTCCACCACAAACCACCCCACAACAAGCAAAAACACAACCAAGTGGACCACAATATCCAGGATATAATATTCAACAAGCAAATGGAAAACAAAACAATCCACAGCAACAATATCCAGGAAGTAATCCTCAACAACCATATTGTCAAATGGGAGGATATGCCAATCAACAACAATATCCAGGATATGGAATAAATCCAGAAGCAAACCAATACAACCAAATCAATAATTTTGGGTCTCAACAATATCCAGGGTACAATATGCCACAGGGAATGCAACAATATGGACAAATAAATGGAGCATCAGGATTTGATCAGATGCCAGGATATAATCAAATGGGAGGAATGCCATACTATGGAACACAACAATATCCAGGATATAATCAAATGGGAGGAATGCCACCAAGTTATGGCTCTGGTTTTTAACATATTTTAATTGTTTCATTCTATTTATCATTTTAAAGTAAAATATAAACATTTCTGCATTTAAAAAAAGGAGGAAATACACTAAATAGAAACTATAAGATTTATCAATAAAAGTATTTAACTTTTTGATTCTTCTTTTTTTAATATTTCAATTCATTTTTTTGGAATATTTTTGATTGGTTATTTTGTCTCTAATAACACAAATAATAATGTTTTTTTGTCAAAACTATAAGTATTATAAGATTTTACTACTATTTATTAGTTTATTTCTCCTTTTTTTTCGTTTTTTTTTATTCAGATTGGATTGTTTCATTTCTATTTTTAATTCGTTCATTTCTATTTATATAATTATATTATATGTTTTATAATTGAATTATTTTGATGTTATTTTTTTTAACTAAATTCAAATACAAAAGATGTATAAAGAGAATAAACTTAATGAGAAAAATAATAAAAAATAATATCCTTATTTTTAAATATTATTATAATTATTAAAATGATTGAAAAATTAAGTTATGAAATTTTACTTATTAATTGAATATCATTACGAATTAATAATGTTTCAACTTATTCAAACAAAGAAATAAAAATGAACATTAAACAAAAAATTAAACAATCATAAATCTATCAATTTCCTTAAGATGGATATGAAATTAATTCAATATATACATTAATTGATAAGAAAATAATGAATAATTATTTGTTAAAATATTTTGAAAAGATAAAAATTATTGAAAGCTTATTTATTCAATAAAATAATTATGTTAATTCATTTGTTAAAAAACTGGAAAAAAATACAATATTAAAATATCAAGAATAATATCTGTCTATACTAATTATGAGAGTTATATAAGTATTATTAATGATACAAAAAGATATTATATAAGAATAAAATGATTAAACTATATGATTATTAACAAATAAATACTTTAAATATGTACAAAGGAGTTAGAATAACTCACTTAAGATTGTATTGAATTTTGATTATTCTACTACTTTATAACAAACAAAAACAAATACTTTTGTAGATTATATTAAAAGTTATAAATGATAAATTAAGTAATAAGAAATGATGAATTTAAAATTAAATGTAATACGATTTAAATAAAACAAATAAACTTATAGGTTCAATAAAAAAATGAAGATAGTTTAGTGAAAAATGATTTGTTAATATAAAATGGAATTTCTTTAATCAAATTTAATATAAAGTCATTAATACATTTAAAAACCAAATATTATTTTTTATTAAAAACAAAAAGAAATAAAAAACCATTTAGATTATTCTAATAATGATGTTATAACGTCTAAAAATTTACCAAATTCTATTGGATTAAATGGTTGAATAATTCCATAATATGGATTCATTATAATCAACTGATATGCTGTTCTTGTTTGAGCAGCAAAAGCACATAAAGCAATCCAACAATTTAGATCACAAATTGTACTACCATGAGCAAAAAGACGATGTAATATAATGGCAGTTCTTTGATTAACAAAGAAACCAAGAATTCTTAGTGCTGGAATAATTTCATGAGGTTCCATAGTTCCAGACCTATTTGTGTCACATTGAATAAAAACGTTATAACATATTTCTAAAAATTTATGCATTCCCATATATTCATAGAATGAAATTCTACCATTCAAATCAACATCAAATATTCTCATTAATCTTAATGCAGTTTGTGGAGTTAAAGTAATTCCACCTGGGAATTGTGCCATCATCAATTCATTTATTTCAATTGTTCCAGACCGATCAGTGTCAACACTTAAAAACCACATATAAACAGAATTAAATTGTGTAACACTAACAGACTGAACTAAATTCCACCACCAATTATTTCTTAACATTGGATCTAACATAATTTGACATTGAACACGACTGTTCATCCATGAATTAGATGATGGAACTAAATTCCAAAGACAAAGTGCTGATACTGGTACTGATGTAACCATTCCAGGAGTATTTGTAATAACAGGAACTCCTACTTGTACAGAACCCATTGGTTGGATTGAACACATTCCATTCATAGGATATCCACTTAAATTCATACCACCTACAGGATAACCATACATGATTCTTTCAAATGATAAATAAAATATTTCTAAGTTTGTTTCTATTAGTTAGTCGTAAAGAAAATATCTTTTTTATTATAGTTTTTTAATAATTTTAAATTAAAATTAAAAAACTTAATTCATTTGAGACGTTTTAAGTTTTCATAACTTGTTCTGAGTTGTTTCGTTTTAATTCATTTCATTAAATTTCTTAACTATTTTTTGTTTCTTTTTCATTATTTTAAAAAGAAGTGAATATTATCATTTTTCTGTTATTTCTATTGATTATTATTGATTATTTTAATGCACAATAATAACATTCTTTTTATTATCAAACAATTTAATTCTTTTTTTTTGAAAAAGAAGTATTAAATTTCACATGATTTAAATTTGATAAATTTTAAGTTAATTTCTTAATGGAATTATATTTGTTTTTAACTCTTTATAACCAACTTATTTATATGAATTAAACAAATATTAAATGATTTTTAATTTTCTATCAAACAAACTTTTTTAATGGAAGTTTAATTGATTTTTCATAGTCAAAAAAGGAAAAGAAAAAGATAAAATATAAGAAAAAAAGCAAAAACTAAAACTAAAAAACATCATTGAAAATGCAACAACAAATTCAAAATTTAAATGAATTTATAAATAAATTAGAAAATAGAAGAGATAATGAAACAATTGGATGTACGACAAATAAAATAATATTATTACTTAAAGATTTTATTAACACATTTCAAGAAAGTTATTTTGAATTAAAAAACACAATAAATTTACTTCAAAATCAAATAACAACAAATCTTCAATTAGAAGAAAAAGAAAACCGTTCAGAACAGTTAAAAGAAGAAATAGATAAATCAAGTGGTTTACCTTCAACATCTATAACTACTCTTATGGAATGGAATAATGGTAAAAAAGCACATATTTTATATAATGGAACAATTCCAACACCAAAAACATTTAATGAAATAGTTAGTGGACATAGAAATGTTAGTATTATTATAAAAACAAAAGATGATTCAATATTTGGATGTTATAGTTCTAAATTACGTTCTCCAATATCTCTAAGAGATAATGATTTTGATGTTATGAATGATAATGAATTTTATGTATTTACTTTACGTAATCATTGTGGAATTCGTCCAATGAAATTTACTAAAAAAGACAATGAATATACTCTTGCTCGATTTGCATCATCTAATGAAACAATGATTGTTGAAGCAGAGTCTTGTTTTAAATTAGCAAGTGAAAAAGGTGTTTCTTCTATTTCAAAGTATTTTTCTCAAGAATATAATAATGTACCTTCTTGTTTTACTCAACTTTTTGGTAATTGTTCTGGAGAAGATACATTTACAGTTCAATCACTACATGTTATAGAATGGAAGTAATTCATTTAATTCTTTTATTAATTGTTTTAATTTAGAAAATAATTAAAATGAAATTTAATAAATAAATTTAATTTGTTTTTTTTTCTTTAAAAAAAATATTTGTGTTTTTAATTACTAAAATTTAAATTAATTATTTAAGTCTTTCTATAGACTCTATATAATAGATATCATTAGATAATCCACATAAATTATTGTCTGATGAAATTCTGAAATACCCTTGTTCTCCCCAAAATGGTCCCCAATTATTTCTAACAATAAAATATTTACCATTATTCTTATCAATACCATATCCAACAATAACTACAGCAATTGTTGATTTGTCAGAACGACATCTTTTATCATTATAAATACCGCCATGATATAAAAGGAATGATGAACGTGATGCATCCATTGCTGAACCAACAGGTCCGTATGACAATATCTCTGAACGAACTTTTTCATCATCTCCTTTAGTATCACTATGAGTATATTTTTTAACTCTCATAACTTTTTGATTTTGTAAACAATGTTGTTCAAATGGTTTATAAGGAAAACTTGACTCGGATTGCATTCCATTATCTTGTGCATATTTTAATGCACCTCCAATAGATCCTCCTTCACATCCTCTACACTCACTAGGATCATAACAACATGAAACAATTTCTGCCGTAGAAAGTGAATAATTACTAGGACTAAGATCATCATATGACAATAAAACAGCAGTTTCCATTAGTGCAACAGAACTAAAAGCATAACATGATCCACAATTCCCTTGGTCTTTAACTGGAGTCATATAATTTTTTCCTTGAATATTTCGATAGTCAATAGCTTCAGTTATTTCTCTTTTCAAAGGTTTGTATTGTTCAAGATCAGATTTGTCTATATGAATTCCTTGTGTAATAGCCACACTTTCTTCACGAGTAAGAACAGCAAATGGACCTTCATTAGATAAAGTAAAACCTAAATTTTGTTTGTTCATTTCATTAACATATTTAGTGTTTTCAATAAAAACAGCTCTTCTTCTTAAATATTCAATTGGACTAAATGCTTTTTTATGAAGACTAATCCATTCTTTAAATGAAATTGCATTTATTTCACATAAAAGAAATACGAGGAACAAAAACATGAAAAATAATTATAAAAAGTTCTTTCGGTTCTTTCTTCTTGATTTTTCTTTGTCTTTTGAAAATGTCTCTTCATTTATTTCCTTTTCATTTTATTATTTTTATTATATAACAATCATTATATTTCTAAATCTCAATCTCAGAAAAATAAATTCAAAAATTTTAAAAACATGTCCTACTTAAAAGAATTGATAATGTAATATATAACAAAAATGATTTTATAAATAGGATGTTCTAATTATTATAATAAAATATTTATAACACAAAAAAAGATAAATACAATGTTTCTTCTACATAAATTCATAAAAACAATTTTATTAAGATTTATGTAAATATTTAACAAAAAAAATATTAAAAAAAAAGAAAAATAAAAAAACTAAAAGAAAAATTGAATTAAAATGAATTTATTTTGAAATAGTTTTTACTTTAGCAATAACTTCGTCCAAATTTAATTCACCAGCATCAGTAGCTTGAATTTCAGCTGAAAGTCCAACAAGAGCTTGTTTAATAGTAGCTTTAGTAGCAGAGTATAACATCTTTTCTCTAATCTTGCATCCTTCTGGAGTCCATAAGTAGAAGATAATCTTTTGTCTTAATCCTTCTGGAGTGTCATATTCAAGATCATAAACAGCATATCTAGCTGACTTTTCTGGAAGATCCTTAAGGAAGTCATCATATGTTGCATTCTTTTCAGCAGTCTTTTCAACAACAACTTCAGTCATACCGTCATTCATTTTAAAGACAATGTATCTATACTTATGAGATAATTTGAAATCATTGTAAACACTAGTGACTTCATCTGCAAGTTGAATTCCAGCCATTCTTCAAGTAATGTTTTTTTCTAAGTTGACCTAACCCTTAAATACTCATTTCTTTTGATCTTGAAGAGTTGAACTAATATTTTCGCCGTCCATTATTTTTCTTTCTTCTTTTCTAAAAATCCTTGTAAATTCCCATTTTATTACTTTATTTCCCTTTATCTTTTTTCTTTTTTTTTAAATATATTTAAAGTCCTATTTTTTTTTAGTGTATTTCTAGTTATATCATTTTATTTAAACTACTTGAACTTTTCTTCATTTTTTGAACTTCTTTCTCATTCTTTCTTATTCATTTTCTTTTTTTTAAAATATTTTTTCTTTCTTTTTAAAAACAATTTTTATTATCTGTTTTTGAATTGATATTTTTTGGGTAAATTACCTTTTCTTTTGTATTTGGTGTTTTTTAACTTCTTCTTATTGACCCAATCTGATTAGATTATATGAAAATTTTGATTTGCATCATTACTTACTTCTTTTCTAATCTAATTGAAAACAATAATTTAAATTACTTGATTTATATGATGGAAGTACAAAATAATATACAAAATGTCTTATATTTATTGCTTTTATGAATTAATTTAAATAATTATTTGTTGTTTATGATAATCAACATCAGCAGTTATTTTTTCTTATTTTAATTACTTTATTTATTATGTCTTGTTATTCTATTAACTATAATCATTTGGTTCTAAATTTTGAAAATTAAATATACAATTAAATCATTATTCCTTATTTATAATTAGTATTTGTATGAATGAATAACAAATATTTTTATTAAAGAATTATTAATTTTTAAGTTTTAAGTAAATTATAAATATAAATGATAAACAATATTAGATGAAAAAACATTATTATTTCTTGTAATAGAAAAGTTCATTTCTACAAAATTTCTTTCGGCAAAAATCAAATTTATGGAAAGAAATACAAAAAAAAAAATAATAAGTATGGTTATAAAAAAAAGAAAAAATGAAAGAACAAAAATTAATAAATACGAAGAAAAAACGAAAAGTCAAAAACAATGAACCGATACTTTTAAATATTTTTAACTAAGAACTAACTGTTCACTTAATACTACATGTCATCTAGTGACTTATTATCTGGTTATTATCAACGATCTTTTTATACACAAACAAATAATATTTCCTTCAATGTTCCTTCTTTTACACCATTATTAATTCCAATCTTTCATGTAACACCATTAACTTCTCCAATACCTAGTTGTGATGATACAATGGAAGACTCTTCAACAGATACATTAAATATACATGAAATTGATGATTTCAAATTAACACATCAACTCATTAATCAAATAATCAAATGCACAAAATCAGAAGAAGATAATTCTTACGAACTTCAACTACAACCTGAAGTAAAAGAAAAAATAAATGAAACTTCAAGTGCTAGTTATGTTACACCATATACTGCACAAAATGATTCTACATTAGAAGAATTAGAAAAAGAAATTCACTCTGATTTAATCAAAAAATATGAACGTAAAGAAAAAAAGAGATTTCATCCTAAAAAATCTTATTCTAAAAGTCTTTTCGAATCACCAGATAAACGTAAAACAATGATGAGAAAACGTAGAAAAAATTATAAACGAGAAGAACATAATCGATGGATAATAGACTCTCTGAAAATTCTTATAGGATTTGCAATCATTTTATTATGTTGTGTATTAATTTGGAAAAGTCATACAGAAATGATTGTAATGTAAATATACTTACTTGCTTTTTTTTTCTTTATTTCTTTTGTTTTTACAAAAATGAATTGTTTTAAAGTTTTTTAAAAATTAATTAATTGCATTTTCCAACATTGAGTACTCCAAGATATAATAATAACAATGTCAATAATAACACTGCAAGACATATTAGTGGGCAAATTATCCATATACTTATTTTGATCCACAATTTTTTTGTTATCCAAGGGTTTTGATGTGCAAATAGTCCAAAGGCACAAATTGCTCCTCCCATAAAACCAAAGACATGTGCTGAATAGTCTATTCCAGGTGCAAAACTAAATACAAAGATAATTATTATTGATATCATTAATCTTCCAATAAGACTTAACCATACCCTGTTTTCAAATTTGTTTTTGTTGATTATAATATCAACAACAAATCCTCCAAATATTCCAAGCAACGAACCTGAAGCTCCAACTCCAATACTTGTTGGTTGACAAATAATAGAAAAACAATTCCCAATAATACCACTAACAAAATAGACAATCAAAAATCTAAATGAATTCCATCTACGTTCTATAATCATCCCAAGTCTTAATTGCATTGTTAAATTACAAAGTAAATGAATAATTCCTCCATGAAGAAAAATAGGAGTTATTAATCTCCATAATTGGTAATTACATTTAATCTCATAGTCATTCTTCGCTCCTAGAGTGTTCATTGCTTTTGATGTTGGCCCTAACATCCAATTAATTGATGGTTTCTCAAACCCATCTAATGAAATTTCTACAATTAACATAATAATTTGAACAATTGATAACATAAAACTTGCTGAAAAGAGTGCTAAACAATACCTATGTGAATTTGCTGGTGAACATGGTGGAGGAATAAAACATGGACAACATGAATATCCATAGAGCTTAAAATAATTCACAGGAATTGGCACTTCTAATTCTTGAGGATTTCCATCTACCCCATATAACTGAGCTTTAGCTGTTGAAGTAGGTGTTGGTTCTCCATCATCATCCATATCTTTGTAAACAACTCGAACCTCATGTCTCCCCTCTTTCTCATTACTCCAATCAAATGTATGTATATTGTTATGTGGTGGAGAATGCATTCTTTTTTCTTTTCAAAAAAACCAGTTTTTATTTTCATTTTCTCTTCTTATAGGAGATTTCCTAACTTTTCAGGATATTTAGTTAACTTTTCATTTAAAAAATAGGAAATTGTTCATGACTTTATTAAATGAAAAGACAATTTGCTGAATAAATTAATAAAATTTTTATTCTCTTCATTTCATCTATATGAATTATATCAATTCTTTGTCTATAAACGAGAAAGTTTCATTACACACATTATTTTCTATTTTTGAATTGACACAATAATAAAATAACTCTACTAGTAATGCTAATATAAACTTAAATATGTTGAATATCAAAGTAAATATTCAACAACAATAAACAAAACAATTATGCAACATAAACCATTTAATAATAAATAACTAATTAAAAATCAATTTGTGATAAAAGAAAAGAAGAGATTTAATAAGATTGAAGAAAATGATAAAACGATATTACTGTTTAACTAATGAAATAATTTGATTCTCTCATAGATATATTTTACTATAAATATTTAAAAGTAATACAACTCATAAGAATAAATACTTAAATAATAAAACATGATAAATTAAAAGCAATTTCAATAGATAAGTGCCAATTAAATAAATACCCACTACCAAGTTATATTCTTCATCTACAAACACCTCTTTTTTTCTCAAGAAAAAGGGTTTGTAATGATTTTGATATGTTCATATGAAATTTTTAAATGAAAAAACAAAAAAACTAAAAAGTAGTCATTAAAATGAACAGACAATCACATCTCATCCTGAAAAATATTCAAAATGGAAATAATCCTATTATTGTTCACACCCCATTCAGAATGACCGGCACTTTTGATGGGGTTATTTCATTTGATCATAATCGTTTTCTATTTAATGGAAATGCAAAAGTCATTGATGAAAACGCAATGGATATGGAATTAAAAGATGAATTAGACAAAGTAATTGACCAAGAGGAACAAAAAATAACTCAACAACAAGAAAAACAATTACAAGAGGCTGAAGAAGAAAAGGTAATAAAGAAACAAAATGAAGAGACAAAAAAAATAACTCCTAATAAAGAACTAAATGATGAGATCGTTGTTTCATCAGAAGGAGAAGAGAGTAATGAAACAATTGTGAGAACTACACCACGAGTAATTTCTATTCACCAAAGACTCTTAAATGAAAAAAAACCAAGAATTTCATCAATAGTCAAAGAATCTTCTAATTCATTACCTAAAAAGGAAAGTAAAAGTGTAAATGTTGAACCAGAAACGGAGTCATTACAAAGTAAAGAACTAAAACAAAATAATGAACAAACAAAAGAAGTCAAACCAGCAAAAGAAATTAAAGCCACTGAAGTGATTATTAATATCAACAAAGACAATAAACAACCAGAACCAAAAGAAGAAAATAAAAAAACTACGTTCGATACAATTGCTAGTGCAACAGACAATTTCCTAGAATCGTTGTTATGTCTAGAGTGTAGCTTCGATGATTAACATCTTGTGTTATGCTTTAAATGATTTTATGTTATTTAAAACAAAAATAAAGGTTTAAAAAAGAAAAAAAGCAAAAATCATAAAAAAGAATAAAATTGAAACAATCTTGAAAATCATTTATAATATTAAATAAATCAACAATGTTACAACTAATTGTATTGTTAATGATTGTAACGATGAGTGTTGCTGTAGAGCAGTGTGGAAAAGTTTGTTCAAATCAAATTTTATTAACCGAAAATAATATCATTACATCTATATTTTATTGATATGAAAAGACATATTTTATTTCGATATTTAGGTAAATAAAATTTTTAAATGAGAAAATAATGTTAACTTAATAGGTTTGTGAACCACAATGTGAGTATCTTCACTGCTTTGGGAAACAATGTAAGTGCCGTATGGTTCATCTTGAATATCTTCTCTCTACAATCGAAAAGAAAATGAAACGGTTGGAAGCTATTGAAAGAACATTAAACAAAGAAGTTGAAAATGATATGAAAGATATGTCAATTTTGGTTGGTATTAAAGACAGAAAATTATTAATGTGTAAAATGAGAACAATTAGAAAGAATCTGAGAAAAATTGCAATGTTAAAAGTTAAGTTAAACGCTCAAATGAGAAAAGGACTTAATATGATTTCATATGATAATCAGGCAAGACTAATCAGATGTTTATCACTTGAGCACCGTGTTATTATCAGATATAGACATATTGTGATTAAAGAAGAGTCTTCATACATTCCAACAACATCTTCTAGTTCACCAGTTCATAGTTCAAGTGTTCCAGTTCATAGTTCA
>NW_008574925.1:0-241 GCF_000257125.1 Entamoeba nuttalli P19
ATGACTCGAAAATTAAAGATGGAAATAGCTTAGTTTCTGTTGAATTTGTATCATTAACCATTCCTTTTAATCCACCACAACTAATAATCACTTCATCTTCTAACTGAAGACCTCCAATAGCTTTAGAAAGGTTAATTTCAACAGTTGTAAATCCAGGGTGCTTAATAAATTTAATACGTTGTTTTTCTTGTCTTAATTCAACTTCAACTACATTACGTTCTTCTTTCTTTTCAATTTTAGA
>NW_008574926.1:0-790 GCF_000257125.1 Entamoeba nuttalli P19
ATGGGATTTTGAAACACCCTTTTATTATATTTTTGTTATGACTTATTGTGCTGGAGGAGATTTTTGGAGATTATTAAATAAACAACCAGGTAATTGTTTTAGAGAGGTAGTTGCTAAGTTTTATCTTGCTGAAATTATTTGTGCGTTAGAATATCTTCATATGGAAGGTGTTGTGTATCGTGACTTAAAACCGGAAAATATTTTGTTACATGAAAGTGGACATATTATGTTAAGTGATTTTGATCTTAGTAAACATTCTGATGTAGAAGACCATGCTAGAATAAAATCAAGTTTATTTGGGGAAGACGAAGTCGTTGTTGAACCATCAAATTTCAGATCTAATTCATTTGTTGGTACTGATGAATATTTGGCACCTGAAATTATTGCAAAAGATGGGCATTCTGCATCAGTTGACTGGTGGACTCTTGGAGTCCTTATGTATGAATTTCTCTATGGTTGTAATCCATTTGCTGCTTCAAGTATTCAGGAAACATATTCAAAAATTCAAAAGGGAGAATTTACATTTCCTAAAATGCATAGATATAAAGTATCAAAAGATGCAAAAGATCTTATTAAAGAATTGCTTGATGTTGATTCAGAAGATAGACTAGGGTCAAAGTATGGAGCATCTGAAATTAAACAACATGACTTCTTCTCTAACATTAAATTTGCGTTAATTAGAAATATGACACCACCTATTATTCCTCGGTTAAATGGTCGTAGAGATACATCATACTTTTATCAATACAAACCTTACGATGATGATGTTCCTGATGATTGGGGATATGCT
>NW_008574927.1:0-250 GCF_000257125.1 Entamoeba nuttalli P19
TATTCCATTCAACAACACAAACAATATAGATTTTATGTTATATCAAATGAGAGATGGGAAAAAATGTTTCATTATTATTAGAAATTGATTATTATGAAGAGAGAATAATAACTCACAAACAAGATGAAAGGAAGATGAACCAAATGATTTTCATACAATTATAACTCATAAACATAAGAAAATCAGAGATTCAACACTTTTATTCATAATTTGAGATAAATCAAAATAAATAAAACTCTGGAGTTAATGC
>NW_008574928.1:0-313 GCF_000257125.1 Entamoeba nuttalli P19
TTTGTTATTTATATAATCTTTATTATTATTCTTGTATTTACCTTGTTCTTTATTTGTTTTTATTTGTATTATCCTCTTTCTAATCCCTTTTTCCTTGATATTTCTATTACCATTATTATTATGCTATTTATTGTTATTGAAATTCATTCTAATGTATAATGTTGAAATTCTATGTTTTGTTTAATTTTCTTTACAAGACACATTGGTATTACTCAATAATCATTGAAATAACTTATGTTGTTTATCCTGCATTGGAAAAGTGTCTTAATAAAATAAGAATAAATAAAAAATAATTTAATCAATAGAAGAGAAT
>NW_008574928.1:323-3472 GCF_000257125.1 Entamoeba nuttalli P19
GATCTCGTGAAAAGTGTCTTAATAAAATAAGAATAAATTAAAAAATAATTTAATCAATAGAAGAGAATTTTGGTTTTTTTTCTTTATTGTGTTGTTCATCAGAATGAAATGAATTAATAGAGTCATCATCTTCAGTGATAATTTCTTCGTTTAACTTTTTTAATTCCGTTTGAATTCTTCCTTTTTCAAGAGTTCTTCTTTCAAATATATTTAATTCTCTTCGTAAGTCATTAATACTTTTACATGAAATAATTATACTTTGGTTCATACCTTGTTTAATCATTCTAGATATAATCATTTCTTCTGGAGTAAATTTTTGTTCAATTTCATGTGGAATTGTTAGGTATTTTTGAAGTATTTTATTAATTTCTTCAATTTGTTCAGTTCGTTTTTTTGCAAGTTCTTTCATTTTTGTTTGTTTTGGATGTTCCATTAATGGAAAACAAGTAATACTTTCAAGAAATGGAATACATGTTTCAATAATGTATGGTAAATATCTAGGTAAATTAGTTATTCCAATGTTTTCACTTCCACTCATCTTATGACTAATTTTTACTAATTGCTCAGTTATTTCTCTAATTCTTTGTTCAATTGTACTATTTTTTACTTGACATTTATTTGCTAATCGTTGTCTATCTATTCTAATATGGTAACTTTCACATACAATAGCATATATTCCTCCTACTACTGACATTACTTTTCTTCCCGCTTGACTTTCACTTTCTTCAATAAGTCCTTGACATATATTCATTATATCTATGATTTCTTCTTTTTCTTTTCTATTAACATTTCCTGGTGTTACTTCATTAACAATATAATAAATACAATAACTACTATCCATTGTTAAATCAACTTCTTTCATTTCTTCATCTTTCTCTTTAATTTCTCTTGCTATTTTAAGTATTTCTCTTGCTGGTGTTCTAACTGCTTTAGCAACTTCAATAAATGTTATTTGTCCTTTAGTATTTCCTATTTCTTTTTTTCCTGAATATTCTCTACTTAATAAATAAACTACTGCTGCAACAATAATTTCTCCTTTTCTTCCTCCATGAAGTAATCCCATTTCTTCAAGTCTTCTTAAATATCCTAAAACATCATTTTTATTAATTTCACTTTTAGTTCTTTCAATTACTTGTTCAACACATCTCTCTAACTTTTTTACTTTTCTTTCTTCTTTACTCATTATTTCTTGTTCTTGTCCATTAAACACTCTTCCCTCTGTACTAATAATGTCATTAACATATGTTTCTTGTTCATATAGTACTAATCCACAATTACTACAAATTCCTTCATTATCAATTATTCCTTGACATTCTGGACAATATTTACTCATATTTTCTTTTTATTCTTTTTTTTTTAAGTTTTTAAATTATATTAGTCTTTATGAAACTCCAACCTGAATCTTTATTTTATTAATCAATTCATTCTTCTGTTTTTCCTTCTTCTTTTTGTTCAATTCCATTATAATCTATCTCAAGATCTTCTAGCATAGTAACAATTAATGCAAGTTTCTTTTTCTTTTCTATCAATTCTTTTTTTAATCTATCTCTTTCTTTGATTAAGTCTTCTCCTTTTATTGTTTCTTCTTCCATATCAATATCTTTTTTTAAGTTCTTAATTTCTTTATCTGTTCTTCTTCTTTTATGGAAAAATTAAAAAGATAATTAAATTATTGTTAATTTTATTCATATTTTTGTAGTACCGTTTGTTCTTTCATTCCTTCAACCCATTCTTTACTTGTGCTTGTTGCTCTTACAATTTTATTTACCAACATAAATTTAAGTAATTTGTTCATGTCTAATTCACTTTCTTTCTTCATTTCTTTATATTCTTTCCATGTAACTTTACCTTCAATACCAACTACAAGTCGAAATATATCCATACGACTTCTTTTAATTATTGAATACTTTTTGCAATATTCAATACATGTTTGAAGCATTCTTTCATTTTCATATAATTCTAATATTTTCTTTGTACATTCATATCTTTTCTTATCTTCAATCTTAGGTATCATAACTACATATCCTCCATACACAAGTTGTTTTAATCCTTCTGATACTATTTCATAACATGAATGACTTGCTTCAATAATTTCTCTTCCTGTTCTTTCCCCGTTAATATATGGTAAAATTTCATTGATTCCAATATCCTCTTCTCCAGCTCCTAATTCATTGACTTTAACTGGAACTTCATCTATTCTTATTTCTTCTATTGGATTAGATGGATCAATTGCTAGTCTTACTCTCATTTGTATGTTATTTCCAAATTCAATGTTACAAAATCCATATGTATTTAAACAATTCCTTAAATGCTTAATAATTTCTCCTAACCCTTTGCGTTTCTCTTCCTTTATTATATAGTCTTCATTAATTTCTAATATCCTCAATTCTTTATTTATTTGTTTAATAATCGCCTCATAACAACTTATTGCTCCATCACTTGTTCCTTCATCAAATACAAAACATAAATTGAATAATAGTGCATTTCTCCCATATTTCCCATGCTTTATCATCGTGGGATATCCAACATAGGTTTTTCTTTCTGACGTAATTTTAACAAGTCGATTGCAAAATCCTTCTTTTGGAATAACAAAATCAGATATTGAACTAAATACCTCCCCCTCTATTGCTTTTTCTGGGTCTTGATACACTACCATTGGTCCATTTGTATTATCAAATAAACAAAAGAAAATACTTGACACTTTCGTTCCCATTCCTTGTATTTCTTCTTTTTTAGTTTCTTATTTTATTATCCGTCTTTTGTTTTCTTCTCTCTTTATTCTCTTTATTCTCTTTGTCTTCCTTGAAATTCTCTTGTCACTTCTCTTTGTGTTGTGTTCTTTTGAATATCCTTTATTTGTGTTACTGACTATTATTTTTCTTGTCAGTTTGTATTATGTCTTTACAGGTATTTCTTTTTCTTTATTATTTAGTGTGTTTTTTATATAACAAATAAAACACTATTTACAATGACCATTCTCCCAATGACTACCCAAAAGAGAGTGAGAGAGAGTTGGTTTAATAGCAACAGGGAATTAAACAATGGGATGACTCAATAACCCAACTCATCGAAAGAAATTCATGACACCTAGTAGATTAGAATTGAAGTAATGAATGGATAATAATGGATAAGAAGATGAAAGAGAAGAA
>NW_008574929.1:0-11498 GCF_000257125.1 Entamoeba nuttalli P19
TAAAATTAAAAAAGATATTTCTATAAAAAAATCAAATTAGTTTAAATTACATCAACACGTTGCTTTACAACTATTTCCACACCAATTACATTGGTTATCCTCACATGAAATCTTATCTCTTCCATCACATACTTTCATTGTTATAACACCACACCGTAAACGAACATATGAAGCACATTCTAAAAACATTTCTACCTTTGTAGTTGGGAAAAAATCAGTTACCGTACCGTAAAGATAAGGAACTGTTTCTACGTCTGTTCTAACTGACCCAATTTTAATTCCAGCAGGAAGTTTTTGACTAGATTTAACTTCATATTTCATACAATTCCATGGAATAGGAGAGAATGTTTGACGTTGAATTGGAGTATTTAATTGAAGTTGTAATTCAAAATTTGTAGTAGAAGGTGAATTGATAAAACAGTCATAACCAGGTTGAGTAATAAACAAAGAATAAGAAACAATAACAACAGATACTAAATAAACTATTAAAACCGAACTTATCACTTTAAAATCTAACTGATACATTCCTTTCATAATAATTAATAATCCTCCAATCAAAACAAATAATGAAACATAAACAACCATTACAATCAATACAATAGTTCCCATAATCATACTAACTGTAATTCCTATAGCTGCTAATAATAAAAATAAATATATAGAGATAAAATTATTATGTTTAAAATAAAGTATTAATGGTCCTCCATTCCACATGACTTTTAATTCATTACGAGTATTCCATAATGATAAATATGATAATATTGTTGTAAACCAACAATACCCCCACATAAATGGAAATTCTGGTAATGAAAAAATGACAAATATACTAAAGATAGTTAAAAAAATAGATGCAAATAATGTGGCTATAGCTGGTCCAAATGAAAAATTAAAGAATAACATTTTGTCTATTTTATTTTTTCTTGTTTCCTTTTCTTCATCATTTTTTTCTTGAATCTCTTTTCTAAATTCTTCAACCATTTTAATCATTTGTTGAGTACTTTCTGATAATTCTTTATATCTTTCATTTGAAGATAATTGCTCTGATGATGCATTTTCATAAATTTGTTTTAATGCTTCTACTAAATGCGGAATTACTCCAATAACATCTACTGCAAGTTCTCCTTTGTCATCTTCAATAACTAATTCAGGACATACTTTTTTAACTTCTTGTGCAATAAACCCAAGTTTTTCTTCTTTTTTTCCTATATAATTAAATGATGTTCCAGTTAGTTGAAGTACTGTATTTAATGAATCAACTAATGGCTTAATATTTTCTTTTACACGAATATCAGATCGTTGTAAAAATCCATTTTCTGCCATGATTTCTCCCATAACATGAAGTCTTTTTAAATTTTCATTAATTCTTTCAATACGAATAAAATCTTCATTTTTTTCTATTATTCCATTCATTTGTGTTGGTGTTAATGGAGTAGAAGGAGATTGAAGATAATCCCATGGAATTTCATTTGGGGGTTGTTGAGGTGAAGTAAATAAATCATTTTGAGAATTAAATCCATTTGAATTTTCACTTTCTTGTTTAAAATCAATAAATCCATTTAGACATAATGGATTAGTTAATGTAGAATTATCATTTGAAACTCCTTGTGCAATTGTTGTATTAGCTTGTTCAATTTGTTGAATTGGAATAGTTGAAGGAGTTAATTGTTGAGGTAAGTTAATTGGAGAATTAATTTGTGCAGAAGTAGAACTTGAAGTACTCACAACAAGTGGAGATCTAACATTTTGTTGAACTTGCTGATAATTTTGAATTGTTTGAAGATTATTAATAGAATGTGTTAATGATGGTATTAATGGTGTTTCAGATAATTGACGAACAAACATTGTTGAACTTCCTCTTTCATTTTCTATCTGAATATTTTTCTCAAATGAATTTCCTCCTTTTTTTCCTCTTGAATCATCTACATATACTACATACATCTCACATAATTTCATTGCATCTTTTCTTTCCTCTTCTTTAATTCTTTTATATGCTTCTTTTTCTCCATTTAAATGTCGTAAATGTGCATCCCAAACATGACTATAACAGTTATACCTTGTCTTTGGTGGTTCAGTACATCCAGGAAAGACACACATCCAACACTTTCTTCGAGGCTTTGCTTGTGCTTCCATGTCAATTAGAATTGCCTGTTTTTTCCTATCGATGCCTATGAGATTTGTTTCATATTTTTTTCTTTTACCTTCTTCTCTTGGTTCTTTCTCTTTGGCTGTCACTTTTCTATTGATATTTTATTTTTTATTATTGTTTTGCTATCTTTTTTTCTATTTTTATAATACTTGTATAAATTATTTTTTTATAATTTAAATTTTAAGTTTTAATGTTATTCTTTGAATTAGATTAAGTGCCTGTGAATTTTGGAAAATGACGTTTCGATGAACTATTTCATACCAGTACTTTTTTGCGATAATCAGATTGAAGAACATAAAAACACCTTTTAATAACACAATTTTTTTTATTGTGTTAAATCAAATTTATGTTTTTTAATTAATTCAAAACACAAAACTAAGATAATCCAAAAAAACAAAATTATTTTTATTTAAAAAGAAATTGAAAAATAATTCACAATGTAAAAGAAAAGGGATCTGTGAATGATTGAACTTATTCAATAATGGCATTCACAACAACTGGCTTTGGTGGATTAAGCAATAACACATTCGGTAAAACAAATAATACAACAGGAGGGTTTGGTACTGGTTTTGGTTCAACAAATGGTTTTGGAAATACCAATACCACTAGTTTTGGTTCAACTACAGGTAGTTTTGGAAATAATAATAACACTGGTTTTGGTTTAACAACAGGTGGTTTTGGTAGTAATAATAATACAGGTTTTGGTTCAACTACAGGTGGTTTTGGTAGTGGTAATAATACAGGTTTTGGTAGTGGTTTCAGTTCAACAATAGGTGGTTTTGGTAATAACAATAATACTAAGACTGCTGGTGGATTTGGTTCAACACCAAGTGGTTTTGGTAATAACAATACATTTGGTAATACAGGGTTTGGTTCAACAACGACTGGATTTGGTAATACTACTAACACAGGATTTGGTTCAACGTCAGGTACATTTGGAAATACTACTGGACTTGGTGGTTTTGGTTCAACATTAGGTAATGGACTTGGTAGTGGATTTGGAAATAATAATACAGGACTTGGTAGTGGATTTGGAAATAATAACATGGGATTTGGTGGAGGATTTGGTATGACAAATACTGCAACAGGGTTTGGGAATAATGGAGGATTAGGAAGTGGGTTAGGCAATCCATTTGGTAATGGATTTGGAAATAATAATAATGGAGGATTTAATTCAATAAATATGAATACAATGAATAACACAATTCAAACATCAAATACATCACTTTTTGTAAATGTTGATTCAAGTATGATGGAATTTTTAAAGAATAAAATACAGTCAGATCGTTTAAAAAATGCATTGTCGTTAAAAGATATAAAGTATAATAATGATTTAGATAAAATGATTCAAGAAACACGGTTAAAAAGTTTTTCTTTAAAACAAGTAGAAGATAAAATAAGACCTAAAATAAATAAAGTATTTGATACAACAATTAATCAAATGCAAATATTAAGAGAAAAACAATTACTTGAAGAAAGTAGTAGACAAAATGAAAAAACTATTAAAGAAAAATTATTTAAAATCTGTTCTAGTTTTGAGGAAGAATTTAATGGTCTTAGTGATCAAATTACTGAATTAAGTAATAAAGTAACTCCTTTAGTAAATAATATTACTTTACAACAAGCAAAAATAGCTCTTGATGAAAATAGTAAACAAGCTTACCAAATAAAAGAAAATGTTGTATTTATACAAGAAAGTTTGGCTGAAACAGAACAAAAAATTGAATCTTCTTTGTCTCATTTATGGAATCCTAATTCTTTGAAGTAACATACATCTATTTTTGAATTAATTGAATGATATTCGTTCTTTTTTATTTCTTTTTCTGTTTTATTATTTTTTTGTTTAATAGATATTATGTGTCTTTTTGTAAGAAAAATGAGAAGTTCATTCAAAAATGAAATATTTTATCCCAAAAGTTAAAAATGAACAACAAAAACACAATCTGAAAATAGGGTTATTTGAAAAGAAAAGTTAAAAAATAACTTAAATAAAAGAAAGAATCTCATTACATATGAATATTGAAAAAGGGAAAATCTATGTTGGAGGATTTACAAATGATTTCACTGAACAAGACTTGAGAGAATTATTTAGTGAGTTTGGAACAATAGAGTCTATCTCTATCTTTCACAAAAGAATTACTTTTGCACATATAATTTTTACAGATAAACAAAGTTGTGCTAAAGCTATTGAAAAATATGAAATGAAAAAAGTTAACGGAATAACTTTAAGAGTTGGAGAAATGAAAATCACACCAGAAAAAGAGAAGGTTCAAGATGAAAGGACTTTTGGTGATATTAAGATGAGTGTTATATTAGTAAGACCAATGCACGAAGATAATATTGGGGCTGTTGGAAGGTTATGTGCCAATTATGGAATTAATAAATTATATATTGTCAATCCATTGTGTGAAATTGGAGAAGAATCTATTAAAGTATCTCGACACGGAAATGGATATATAGAGAATGCTGTAATATGTAAATCCCTTGAAGAAGTAAGAAAAGACTGTACATTATTGGTTGGATATACTGCAAGGGAAAGTTCTGGACAAAAAAATAAAAGAATTTTAATGACAATGCAAGAAGCTGGAGATATGTTATCAACAATGAAAGGGTGTGTTGGTTTAGTTTTTGGAAATGAAAGTAATGGACTTAACACTGAAGAATGTGATGCATGTGATTTATTGAATAAAATTGATATTAGAAGTCATTATCCAGTATTAAATCTTAGTCATGCAGTTGGTATCGCATTAAATTATATGCACATGCGATTAAGAGATGGTGGAGACTTAGTTCCTGAGGGGTGCAAGGAAATTATTGCCAAAGAAAAAGGAGAGTTACTTGAAGAATGGAAAGAAATTTTACATTCTGTAATGAATGAACAAAGGGAAGTTGGTGCTGTTGAGTCAATGAAAAAATTACTTGGAAGAGTTATGTTGACTGAACGGGAAGCAGCCGCATTGGATGGTGCATTCAAGGCATTATTACACCATTTTCATGAAAAAGAAGTTCATACTCAAGAAATAAATAATAAAAAAGAAGATGTTATAGAGCAATCACAAAATTAAATTGATTTTACTATATTTGTTAATTATATTTTTAGAACATAAAAAATTTATTTCAATTACAAATAACAAAAAAGTAGAATTGAAGTAAAAAAAAGAAAAAAAAAGGGTTTGTTTAGAGAGTTGAAAAAATTAAAGTCCAGTTGAAGAGGAAGAATGAATGTAAAATTATTGTTACAATTTTATATTGCTTCTTTTGTTGCACATACACAAACATTACTATTAGCAATGAAACATCACCGACCATTTTATTTATTCACATCATATATTGTATTTGTCTTATATTGTTGGTATTATTCATATTCACTAATTCTTATTCTTCTTCCATTGTTTATTTATTTAATTTCATTTATTATAGAAACTGATGATTATCCACATACTTATTATATGAAACAATCACCTTTTTCATCTAAGGTTCTTTCTTTAACACCACAACTTAGTTCTGCTTATCAATGTCCATTAAAACCACTTTCAGGACACTTATTAACAGTATATACATCTCAAACTGATACAACATTTTCATTTTCTTATAGTAGAACTATTGTACATTGTCAAGATGGAGGTATTTGTGGATTTGACGTTCTTGATAGCGATTTACCAGTAACAGCACCAATAATAGTTTTTATTCCTGGTGCTGTTGGAGACAAAAAGAGTTTATATATTAAGAAAGCAGTAGAGCTTGCACGTAGAAATAATTTCCGTGCTATTGTTTTCATTAAAAGAGGTTTGTCTGGAATTGAAGTAACAACAGGAAAGTTATACAATGCCATTTCATGTGAAGACATTTATGATTCACTTCCTATTATTCATAAACAATTTGAACAAGCACAAATTAATATCGTTGGATATTCTCTTGGTGGATCACAAGCAATTCGTTTAAGCTATAAATATTCATCTGATTTATTACAATTTAATGTAAATTCGATTTGTGCTGTATGTCCTGTTTGGGGAATTTCTGCTGTAGAAACACCTGATTTATATACCAAACCATTTATTGATGAGTTTAAAGAAATTCTTTTTAGTCATAAAGAAGTTTTTGAGAAAGCTACTGATAAAGATGGACACCCATTATATGATTTAAATGCAGTAAATAATGCAAAAACAATGAAAGAATTAGAGAAAACATTAATTGCCCCAATGTTTGGATACAAGAGTGTTGAAGCATATTATTGGGATGTAGAGCAATGGTTCCAAAATTTACCATGTACTCGTATTCCAACATATACAATTAATTCTTTTGATGACCCAGTATTAAATGACCAAGATTATTCTTATTTGAGAATTAAAGCTCTTTGTGGATTTAGTCCATTTGTTATTTCTTCTTATACCCAAAGAGGAGGTCATTGTATTTATAGTGAATCACTGGAAGTTAATACAATGAGTTATGCTGATAGAAATGTTCTTGAGTTTATTAAAACTGTTTCTGATTTAAACCAATCAGGAGAACTTGCTGTAATGAGAAAGGAGGCCGAAGAAAAATTTAAATGGTTCAATGAATAATTTACTCTTTTTACATTGAAATGAATAGTTTAGGATGATTTTTGAAAGGATTTAATCACATCAGATTATTAAAAAGCAGTTATTTTTTAATAATTCATTTATTTTTAAGTAGGAAAAAATAATAAACCTAAAGTAATTAAGACAAATAGTAGTATTTATTTATTCATCATAAAGGGATGATTTAGGTGTTGCTTTGGAATAGCTATTTTATTTAATTTAGTTCTTCCAACAACATATTTTGGCATTGGAGCATTTGCAATTTCAAGTATTTGTAATTTCCAATTCCAACCCTCTCTTGGTCTTCTTAATTCATTGTACATAAAGTTATTTCTAATTGGAAGAATAGTAGGATATGCAGAAACGCCATCTCGTTCACAATAACTTTTGTATTTGTCACAGTCAATTTGGAATATTTTAATATTATTTAGCATTGAAAGTTCAGAGATTGTCTCATTCATTTCTTTATCAATTAATTGACAAAATTGACATTTTTCTGACATATATTCAATAACAACAAGTTTTGATGAATTTCTATATTGGTCTATCTCTTCAGGGGTGGATCGGGATTGTACTAAAACATAAATTAAACAAATGAATAAGAATTTCATTTTTATTATTTTTAGTTCCTTTTTTTTTATTTTTTTGAACTTCTTTTCAATGAAAAGAAAAAGAATTAAAATATTTATTATAAATATAGAAATTCTTAATTTAAAAAAAATGTTTTTCCAAAAAATATGAACTAAAAATATAACACAATTTAACTATTACAAAAGTAATTTTTTTATTACATATTTTTGATATAACAAACTATAAGAGAATAATGTAATTTAAATAAAAGTGAAATAAGTTAATAGGAAGAGTAATAATTTTACTTAATAAATTATCTGATAATTCTATATTCTTGAATTAAACTAAAAAAATATTTCTTTCATTTTTTTTTTCTAATGATTTATATAAATAATGAAACAATATTTTTATTTAATTTGTTTATAACAATATCACACTGTCTTAAATTATTTTCTTAAACTTTAAAAGAAGTAATAAGGTTCTTTGGTTTAATTAATAAGATGTTAATTGTTTATTTCTTTTATTATTTTGTTTTTTGTTTTTTCTTTATTATATTATTTTGTTTAATTGTTTGGAGTAATGCTAAAACACAACTTAAATTACAATTTATTATTTTATTTAATTCATTGATTATGAATTATTTATTTTTATTGAAAATCGAATCAAAGAAATAAAGTGCAATAAATGAAAAGTTAATATCAACAATAATTTATAAACTCAATCAATAGATTGGCTGATTGGCTCTTTTAAGTTGGACATAATGAGAAGAACAATAGTGATAATAGTAAAATTATAATGTAAAAAAGAAATAAGAATAAAAGAAATAAAAAGGAAGAATTAACTTAAAAAAAAAGAAAAGAAACAAAAAAGAACTTAAAAAAAGAAAACCCCTGATTAAAAAAATGAAAAGAGTAATAATTAATCCAAAAGGAAATGATAAGGTGATTGGATATGACAAACGATTGGATGAAATTAAAAAAGTCCCACAAAGAGAATATGATCCAGAAAAAGATGATATTGAATTTCTACAATTTGATATTGATTATATTAATCGTATTGTTGAAAAAGAATATCGAATAGAAGAAGACCCATTGAGTGAAGGATATAATGAACCAGTATTATATTTATATGGAACTACAAATGAAGGGGATAGTGTTTTAGCTATGGTACATGGATATAAACCATATTTTTATATTTCTGTAGAAAAAGAATATACACAACAAGAACTTGATGAACTTAAATTGAAATGTAATCAACAACTTCATTCTGAAGTAAAAGCAACAGGGGATTTTGAACAATACATTTTACATATGGAGAATATTAAAAACCATCACTCTCTTATGAATTATAATTTCGAAAAAGAAGTTTTCTTTATTAAAATAACTTTAAGACTTCCAAAATATGTTCCATTGTTAAGACATATTCTTCAAGAAACACAACGTGTTAATAATCGACAATATCAGACATATGAAGCAGACTTATTGTTTGTTTTAAGATTTATGGTAGATTCTGGTTTAGTTGGATGTAGTTGGGTAAAAGTTCCAGCAAAAAGATATGTTTTAGTAAAAGATGAAGCAAATAAAATTTCAAGATGTCAACATGAAATTCATTTAGATGTAAAAGATTTATTAAATTTAGGATGTGATAATGAATATACTAAAACTGCTCCATTAAGAATTCTTTCTTTTGATATTGAGTGTGCAGGAAGAAAAGGTTCATTCCCAGTTCCTGAACTTGATCCAGTTATTCAAATTGCTAATTATGTTGTTGAATTTGGTAAACCAGATGTTGTTACAAAGAATGTATTTGTATTAAAAGGTTGTTCACCAATTCCTGGAGCTATTATATATGACTATGATACAGAAGAAGAATTGTTAAAAGGTTGGTCAGATTTTATTAATGCAATAGACGTTGATATATTTACTGGGTATAATATTATGAACTTTGATTTTAAATATCTATTAGAACGAGCAAAGGTATTAAAAGTTAAGGATTTCTCATCATTCTCAAAATTAAAAAGTTCTCATGTGAGTATTAGACAATCTACATTCCAGTCAAAGGCAGTAGGTGTTAGAGAATCAAATGAATTAATAAATTTAGAAGGAAGAATTCCATTTGATATGTTCCAAGTTATTCAACATGATTATAAATTAAGGTCTTATACATTAAACTTTGTATCAAGTAATTTCCTTGGTGATCAAAAAGAAGAAGTACATTATGCTGATATCACTACATTACATGAAGGAAGTATGGATGATCGTAATAGAATTGCTGTTTATTGTTTAAAAGATACGTATTTACCAATTAAATTGTTAGAGAAATTAATGTCATTAGTAAATGGATTTGAAATGTGTAGAGTCACTGGTATTCCATTGTCATACCTTCTTCCTCGAGGACAACAAGTTAAAGTTATAACTCAATTGTATCGTCATGCTAATGCAAAGAACTTATTTATTCCATTCTTCCAAAGAACTAAAACAAATGGAGATAAATATGTTGGGGCTACTGTTATTAATCCAATTAAAGGGTTTTATAAAGTACCAATTTCAACACTAGATTTCTCTTCACTATATCCTTCTATTATGATTTCTCATAATTTATGTTATTCCACCTTAATTGATGGAATTAAAACTAGGAAAGATGTTCCATCAATAGAGTTTCTGAAAACATCTGAAAGTGAAGAGGATAGAAAATTGTATGACCAAATTATGAAAAAATTAAAAGATAAACAGCTTAATGTAGAAGATGTAGAATTATCACCAAATGGTGATCTTTTTGTTAAGTCAAGTAAGAGAAAAGGAATTTTACCAGAAATTCTAGAAAATTTACTTGCAGCAAGAAAACAAGCTAAAAAAGATATGGCAGCTGCTACAGACCCTTTTAAAATTACTGTGTTAAATGGAAGACAATTAGCACTTAAAGTTAGTGCAAATTCAGTTTATGGATTTACTGGTGCACAAATTGGAAAACTCCCTTGTATGCAAATTGCATCAAGTGTAACTTCCTACGGTAGAACAATGATTGAATTAACAAAAACTACTGTAGAGGAAAAATACAGTAAGAAAAATGGATTTCCATGGGATGCACAAGTTGTTTATGGTGATACAGATTCCGTTATGGTAAAATTTGGAACATCTGACTTAGCTGAAGCGATTAGATTAGGAAAAGAAGCTGCAGTATTTGTAACAACAAAATTTCCACGACCAATCAATCTTGAATTTGAAAAAGTTTTCTTCCCGTATTTATTAATTAGTAAAAAGAGATATGCCGGGTTATATTTCAATAGAGCAGATAAATGGGATCATGTAGATACGAAGGGAATTGAAACTGTAAGAAGAGATAATTGTTTATTAGTGAAATATGTCATCGAAAATGTATTAAATAAAATTCTATTAGATTCAGATGTTGAAGGAGCTATTAGTTTTGTAAAAAATATGATTTCTGATTTATTACAAAATAAGTTAGATTTATCTATGCTAATTATATCAAAAACATTAAGTAAAGAAGACTATGCGGGGAAACAAGCTCATGTAGAATTAGTTAAAAGAATTAGAGAAAGAGATAAAACAACTACAATTAATACTGGAGATAGAATTCCGTATGTTATTATTAAATCAACAAAAGATGCAAAAGCTTATGAAAAAGCTGAAGACCCATTGTATGTATTAGAAAATAATATTCCAATTGATTTTGATTATTATATTGAGAATCAATTGAAAAAACCATTAACACGTATTTTCAAACCTATTTTAGGAGAAAAGGTTAGTGAAATTTTTGAAGGAAAACACACAAGGTTTGTTGTAAATATCACCCCAACAGCAAATACTGGAATTATGAAATTTGCAAAGGTTACAAAACGATGTGCTGAGTGTCATGCTGTATTAAAACAAAATGAAGGTACTATTTGTAGGAATTGTCATGAAAAAACTGGAGAAATTTATGCTAGAAAGTTGATTGACGTACAAAAATCAGAAAATGCATATCATCGTATTATGACTCAATGTCAAGAATGTATGCAATCCCATCACAGAGAAATTATCTGTGCAAACAAAGACTGCCCAATATTCTATATGAGAGTTAAAGTACAACATAGTATTAATCAACAAAGAGAAATGATTGAGAACTTTGAATGGTAAATTTTAATTAATTTAATAAAAATCAATTTAATTCTGGGTTGAATTATTTTGTAAACGTTCTCTAGAACGAAGAGTAGAAGAAGAGAA
>NW_008574930.1:0-235 GCF_000257125.1 Entamoeba nuttalli P19
ATAAGTATAGATGTGTAGATGTATAGATGTATAGATGTATAGATGGATATAAGTATAAAAGTATAATACATAAATACATATATAAAAGAAGTGATAAAGAATAATAGTGATAGGTATAAGAATAAGTATAGGAAGACCACATAATAATAAAGTAGGATATAAGATAAAGAAATAGAAGGAAAGTAGTATAAGTAGTATAGATAATATAAAGAATATAGGTATAAAAAGTGGTCCC
>NW_008574931.1:0-559 GCF_000257125.1 Entamoeba nuttalli P19
ATTCTTTAATTCCTTGTACATATTCCTTTTTCCAACACTCTCAATTGATACTGTGATATAAATCATTAGTCATATCATTTATCAATCCACTTTTATTTAGTACATATTCATTGTCTTTTCTTTTACTAATTTTATATTGTGTTAATTAATATTTTTAATTATTTATTTTCATTAAATTGAAATTTATGTCATTTATTGTGATAATGACATTATCATAATTTCTGTACTTTTTATTCGACATAGTATTTTGTTTTATTTTCAATTTATCTTTATTTATCATCACTTTTGTTTTTATATAATTTCATTTATTCTATTGTAGCATCATTGTTTGGTATATTTCATTTTATCTTTCTTCTATTCTTTTTATTAGATTCATTCATCATTTTATTTCTATTATTTCTGATATTTTCTTATTCATTTTATTTCATTACTCATCATATATTTTATGTACTTTATTCTTTCTGGTACTTTATTTTTAATATTTTCTTCTTCTTGTTCTTTTAATTTCTTGTTGTATTTGATTCTGTGCATTTTTCTTCATTTAATTAGATCTTCTAGT
>NW_008574932.1:0-1107 GCF_000257125.1 Entamoeba nuttalli P19
TAAATTGATAATATATTTTATAAATAAAATTTAACTTAAAACCTCTTTGTTCTAACCCAAATATAAAATACAAATTTTATTCTCTTGATTGCATTAATGAAAGGGATGTAGTTTTAATTAAAATCTTCAAGAAGATAGTTTTGTGTTAAACCGTTATTAATTAGAAGTAAAATGTTTTGTTTTTCAAAAGAAGAAAAATCAAAAAAGAAGATGAGATACTCTCTTTTGTACCAAAGTATTGTTTATAACAAATAACCATTTTCAACTATAAATCAATCAAAAAAAGTGTAAATTCAAATCAATCCTTTTGTTTCTGTAACTGGACAATAACTAATGGGGTAATTGCATGGTGCCTATGAACTTGACATAATCGTAATAATTGTTGGACTTGTTGTGGTTTAAAGTCTTTAGAATATCTTTGAACAAAAACTAACAACCCTTGATGCCATAATAATGGTGTATCAACTTTTTTATCAATAAACCCAATATAATAATTAGCAACAGCATCAAGAGCAGCATATGGAAGAGAGTATTTTTTATCTAATAGTGTTTTCAAAAATAGAGCTTGAGTAGAGTTATATTCCATTGTTGACAATTTATAAAGTGCAACTGCACTATGTTTTGAAGGAATAGAAACTTTATGTAAAATAGATGCAATGATTGTGGCTTCCTTAAGAGTAACATCTTTCTCTTGGCAAAGAGGGAAGATCAATCCCTTAAAAAATGCTTGTGGTCGATAAATTGCTTTTTTAAGTGCTAAATATTCTTGGAAATGTAATTTTTTATTTTGATGAATTGAATGTCTAATAATTGGATATAAAAAGACTTTGAAGAATTGTTCTGTTTCTGAATTAGTTGTATGAAGGAATAAACGTGTTGCTGCAAATAAACTATGTGGAGTCCATTGTGATGGATTAGTCATTTGTAATAATGGAATCCATTCTTCAAATGATGGAAGTAATTTAAAGACTCTTGGTAATTTTCCAACATGATAATGACTCAAAAAAGTTCCAAGCTCTTCAAAAATCTTTTTAACTTTTTGTGGATAAACTTTTTCTTTTACTTTCTTTTCTTTTCCTTCTATTTGGTTATTTTGTTCTTTTTGTT
>NW_008574933.1:0-3277 GCF_000257125.1 Entamoeba nuttalli P19
ATTTGTTGTATTTCCTGCATTGAAAAAATGTCTTCAATTATAAAATAAATAGTTCTAATCAAAACTTAAAAAGTAATGATGCAAAGTCTTTTAATAATCATATTTATTACATTTTCACGTGCTGAATATCATATTGTTATTCCAATGCTAACAGCTCCAAAAAGATTACCGATGATTGTTTATACAGCTGATTATATAGTTAATGCTTATAAATATGGGCATCCAGGTATTGTGATTGATGCCATATTTCTTTCCAATGGATGCAATGGATGTAAAAACCCTGACATATTAGAAGCAGCTAAAATCTTTAGAGAGGCAGGTATCAATACTATTTTAACAAATATTACATCAGAAGATTATGACAATGAACAATTTTATTCACACCTTATGGATATATATGAGTCTATATTTCCATTAAGAGGAGCATCAGATTATGTTCCATTTGGTCATAAAAAATTCAATAGAATCAATTATTATTTTTATAAAACGGCTGATATGGCAGTAAAGCAATACCCATTATTTGATTATGTGTTATTCCTTGAAGATGACCAAGCATTTTATAAAAATGCATTTATTAGACTAAAAGAGTTATTTGATCGTTATAACTTAACTGGAGATCATGTAGAAACTCATTTAATACCAAACGTTCCATCACCAGAGTCTGATAATGCTAAAGGATGTATTTGGGGATATTATGGGAAATTACAGAATAGAAAAGAATATTTCCGGTTCAGAAAGCTTGCTAAATTTGATAAATGGATTAGGTGTGGTGATATTGTTCAATGTCTTTGGGTTGATGCATCTGATATGCCAAGTAGAAGACTGAATTTGGGACGTCATTTTGGAAGAGATAGTTACATCAAAAGGTACGACCCAAAATATTATAATTGATGTCTTAGTTAAAAAAAGTCAATCATTAAAAAAGAAGTGAATTAAACGGAGATAGAAGCAGCTAAAGTTTTACTCATAGAAGTAATAGCAATATATTTTCTAGTGACAGAAGACTGTTCTTCAGTCATAATTAAATAACGGTCAAACTGATTAATTTTAGCTTTTAAAGTGTTATCGAAGATCATACGTAATACAAGTAACTCAACTTTTTCTTCTTGCATATCCAATTCTTGAGCTAAGAATGAAAATTTGATTCGTTTAAAACATTTAACTAATTTTAGTATTAAATTTTTTTGAGCAGTTTCGATTAATAATGGAATGTATTGTTGAATATATGGATGATCTTTGAATTGACTTCCACTTTTGTTTAATGCTTCTTTGAAGTGAATAATATTATTTTCATTAAAAGCACAATATAATTGATATACTAATTCCATTTCAGGTGATGTTTGATAAGATTTAACTTCTTGGGCTTGGAAAATATCAATTTTTGATGCAGATAATAAGTGTGCTAAAATAGTAAATCTTAATGCATCAAATCTTTCTGGAAGACCTGCTTCATCTAAGCTTTTGAATGAATCAAAGAAATCATTTTTAGCTCCAGCAAAATCCGAATTACATAATTTAACTTTACCACAACATTCCATAATAATACCAAGAACTTTAGGATGACTAATGTTTCTATCACTAAAATTAATTTTACCACATAACTGTTGTAATTTTCTCATATCATTTAATTTAGAATATAATTGAATTTCTAGTCCATATAATTCAATTAATAAATGACTTCTCATTGGATCTTCTTTCCCATTTGGTAAATAACATGAATTAACTAACTCACTCAAAAATGGTTTTAATTCTTCATATTTACCTGATTCAAACATAGTATTAGCTTTCTTAATATTTAATTTAAATATAATTCTACTGAAATTTGAATTCTTTTCACAAATTTCAATAGCCTTATTAACTACTTCAGTAACTACTTCATTTCTCATTCCATTTATATCTCCTACAATAAGGAATAACCCTTTCTCAGCTTTAGAAACTGCTGGAATATTTAAATATTCTAAAAATTGAACAAAGTATGTTTTAAATTCTTCTTCATTATTTGCTTTACCATAATATCTACATAATTTTCTCAATGACTTATATCCCCTATTTTTTTTAATTTTCTTTATTCATTTTTAGTGTATTTTTGTTATGAACAAACCACTCAGTTTTCTTTTCACTATCTTCTTGAACAATTTCTTTGAAACTTTCAATAGCCCCTTCTAAATTTGTTTCCATTTCATTTTTTGCATCATAAAATTTATTTTCAATTCCAATCTCTTCATCATCAATGACTTCCCCTTCATCATCAAACATCATATCATCATCATCAAACATTTCTCTTTATTCTAATTTCTTAGTTCTTTTTCTTTTTATTTCTCTTATTTTTTTTTTTGAGGTTTAACTTCTTTTTTTTTAATTTTGAGTATCTAAAAATAAATTCTTTTAATAACAAAATAATAAAAATTGTGTTATTTATGTAAGCAACTAATTCTTATCAATACAATGAATCGACTTGATATTCATATAACAAATTGGTGCATAATCATCTTCTAACTCTGTAATAACATCAAAATCAACTTCAATTCTTTTCTTAAAAGAAGGTCCATCAAAAACAAAAGATTCAAATTCACCACCTTCTCCAACAACACTTGCACCACAAAGTTTATTTAATCGAAGTAATTTTTCTTTCATTTGAGCGAGTGATTTTCCAATATCATTTTGATTAAGTCCCATTGAACAAACTTTAACTAAACGAACATCTAAATTACTTTCAATGATTTCATCAAGAACTTCTTTTTGGTCTTTTTGCCATAAAGGAACGAGTACTTTTAAACCACAACGATTTGCACTAATTACATAATAAATAAAAGAAGAATAAAAACTAAAATAAAAATAATAACAAACACATTTTTTAAACGATTTGATTGATAAGTAGAAGCAATAGCTCCACAACAAATAGAGTCAATTTGTGGAAATTTATTTAAAACTTCTTTAACACCAAGATATAAATTTTCAATTTCATCATTTTGAGTTGGGACATAATTAGAATCAATACAAATTGATGAATTTGATTCAAATTGATAGTTTATTAATGGAATATTCATTGCTTCTGCTAAATAAGGAATTGCTTCATGAAGAGCTGTTTGAAACATATAACTATTATTTTCACTTTCTTTTGGTTTTGATGGTTCTAAATGAAGTAAACAGTCAACAGAAATTCCAAGTTTTTGTAAATAAACAATAGTATAAACACTGTCTTTTCCACCAGACAATAAAGCAACACAATGACTCATTTTCTTTTTTTTTATTTTTTTTTTAAGTTTTTTTTTATTTT
>NW_008574934.1:0-234 GCF_000257125.1 Entamoeba nuttalli P19
CTATAAGAATATAAGAATAAGATAACACTATAGTCATAATATAAAGATAAAAAAGACCATATAGCATAAAGATAGAGTAAGAAGGTAAGAAGGTAAGAACATAAGAACATAGAAGGATATAGATAAGGAAACATATACACACATAGTCATATATAAATATATAAATATATAAATATAGAAATATATATATAGAAAGACAAGATGTAAGGTATAAGGTATAAGGTATAAGGTATA
>NW_008574935.1:0-450 GCF_000257125.1 Entamoeba nuttalli P19
TCAAGACAAACCATTTATATTTAATACATCTGAAATAAATCCAAATTGGAATAGTGAAATAACACTAAAACTAAAAGATTTGAGAAAACAACAAGAGCCAAATACTCTAAATGAAATAAAAACAGAATGTATATGTAATGAAAGTGATCTTAATCTTGGTGGAAATAATTTTGATGACTCTCTTATTAAAATCATTATTGATAAAATAAAACAGTATATTGGTGATAGTACATTCAAAAGACTCTTTGAGGTAAAGAATTCTGATACAAAAAAAATTAAAAAAATGAAATTACAAGCAATGAAACAAATAAGAAATATTGCTGAAGATGTCAAAAAGTCATTTTCTGGCAATTTAAGTTATTTTCCAATTGATTTATTTTCAATTTGTAATGAACTTGATGGCTCCATAGAAGTCACAAAAGAAGAGTTTGAAGAACAATGTAAGAAAGA
>NW_008574936.1:0-594 GCF_000257125.1 Entamoeba nuttalli P19
AATAACAAAAATTTCCATTAGTAAAATTGTTTTATTAATTAATCAATTGGTTTTACTTCAGGTGGTCCATATGGATTTATTTGACTAATGTATGTCATAAACCATAGAAACCATGTACAAATACCAGCAACAACACATGCAGTAATTCCTAGTCTAAATTTAATGAATACAAATTACTAGTCTAATGAATAAACAAAAGAAACAAACGGCTTATCTTTCATTCTACATATAAACACCATTGAGCACGCAATGAGTGTACAAACAATATAAATACCTGTTCCAGCTGCTGCTGCAACCCAAGGACTAACCATCTATTTGATTATTTTCAGTGATTAAAGTCTTTTTTTTGTGAACTTCAAGTTTTTGTTTTTGACTTTTAGTTGTTATTTAATGATTACTATAATTTTCATTATAAATACGTAAAATATAATTTAGGTATAATAATTGAGTTATATAGAAAAAAATAATAATGAAAGAAATGGAAAACAAATTTCAAAATATTTGTTACAAAAACATAAAAAATGAAAAACATAAAAAGAAATGAAAAACGAAGGAAAAAGAAAATGAAGAAGATGAAAATATCTCAAAAAAAGA
>NW_008574937.1:0-5407 GCF_000257125.1 Entamoeba nuttalli P19
TATTAATACTTAATTAATTGCTTTATTATTAAAAAATATTTGAAGTTAAAAAACAAGAACTTATTAATTCACTTATAATATATTATTTGAAGATGAATTTAGATTTTGACTTTTTCTTGTCTGTATTAGAATTTGCTACCCACAAACATAGATTTCAATTAAGAAAAGATGGTACAGCTTATATTGAACATCCAATTAAAGTATGTAAAATATTAAGAGATGCAGGTATTAATGATATTGAGATATTGAGTGGTGCATTATTACATGATACTGTAGAAGACACAGACACCACATTTGAAGAATTAGAAGAACATTTTGGTAAACAAATTACACAATATGTACGTGAAGCAACAGATGATAAAAAACTTGATAAAGTAACAAGAAAAAAATTACAAATTGAGCATAGTAAAACAATCTCTTATGGAGGTAAAATGATTAAGTATGCAGATAAAATACACAACATGGGATCAATAATTTCTACTATACCATGTCCATTGTTTGTTTTTATTCTTTATTAATTTAAATAAACTTAAATAGATGTTGTAAATTAATAAATAAGTAAGCCATATGAAGTTGCTCAAGGGTATATGGTTTGGGGAAAAAAAGTATGTGAAGCTTTTAGAGGAATTAATGGGATATTGGACTCTCAATTTGATGAAATTTTAAAGGGTCATATAACAGATAATAATGGAAAAACTTATCCTGCTTTACCAGAAGGAAATTTAGATGAATTTTTAAATCATTATTATGACTTAATTCATGACCAAAAATAATTTATAATTCATCTTTTAGAAAAAGGAATTTTAAATTAAAAGTAATTTCTTTTATTTTATTTATTATTTTATAAAAGTATTAGAAAATTAATGTTTTATGTAAATAAAACTTAAAAACTCAAAATTGAAGAAAACAAGTAAAAATATGAGTGATAATGTTCAATTATCAATTCAAAATTTAATGAATGATATTCAAATTCAAATAGAAAAAGAATTAACGCAATTAAATGAAACATTAAAACAACCTTTAATGGAATTAAAACAACAAGAATTAAAAATGGTATTACATATTAATGACTCTATTGAACAATTAATTAAAGAAATAACTTTTTTATCATCAAGTTGTTTAATGGGAATTCCAAAAAATCAAATTCAAATACAACCTTTTCACTCAATTGGCTCTGAACAAGAAATTGATAAATTTATTCAAAACTGTCTTGAACAATTAACATTAATGAGAGTTATTAATCAAAATATTTATGATGCTTATAAAAAGATGCAAAGTATTATTTCTAAACGAGAAACATGTGAGAAATTAATGCAATCATATATTAATCATACTCAATCAATGCAAAATTGGTTAATATCAAAGAACTAATATTGTTTGGTTTAATTAAAATACTTTATTGTTTCAATTATAATTTAGAAATCTCTTCTTTCATTAATGCATTCTCTTTTATAATCATTTGATATTTCTTTAAAAGTTCTATTTTATCATATTCATTGAATGTTTCTGCAGTTTTAAATCTTTCAAATAAAGCAATTCCATTTTCTCTTTTAATATCAAATAAGTTTTTTTGTTGTGAAATTTCTTTTTTCATTTTTGTTACAGCGTCATCATATATTTTTTGTTCTATCGTTAGCTTATTTCCATTTATCTCTAATAAAAATGATATAGCTCCATATAGATTAGTAATATAATATGAATATTCTCCATTAACATCTCCTCGTTGTGAAAAAGCGGAAAGATAAGATAATGTTGATGCAAGATGTGATGTATTTGCTCTAATTACTATGTAAATAAATGAAGGTAATAATATATCAGCAGTTACTGAATCACCAGGTGGTAATAATGAAAAAGTTAATGATTGAAGTATTTTAAATGCATTAGCTAATTGTATAAGTTTTTGTGATGGAGTTTTAAAATTATTCATTTTTCTTAATATTCCAATTATTTGTCTAATTCCTTTTTGACCAGAAGGTTCATCAAGAAAGTTAACATCTAAATGACTTGCATGAATAAATTGATGAATTTTAATTATTTGTTCAAGTTTCATATCATTAACAACTTCTTTACTTGTCTGAAACTTATCATAACAAGGTGGCCAAATATACTCAAATAACATTGAACTAAAGATATTCTCTAAAATTTTTCTTCCAAGTTCTGATTCAGTTAGATTATTATTAAATCGTTCTTGAATAGGTTGAGGTAATTTCTTTTTTACTCCATCAACAACTCGTTGTAATAGTCTTGCACGTTCTTCCATTGATTTACCTTTAACAAGGTCTGGAAATTGTGTTTTTGTAGCATTTATATACATTGTCACTGTTTCATCTTTCATTGAACCTGCAATTAATTGAGTTATTTCATTCTCTTCTTCTTTAACATTAGAATATAACCACATAACATTATCTTCTTTAAATATTCTTTGTAGACGACTTTTTTCTTTTGCTTCAGCTTCTTTTCTTGATTTTACATCATTAAAAATTTGTTTAGGAAGTGACTTATTTGAATTATACTTTCTAGTTACTTCATTGATATTTTCTACATTCATTTGATTAACGTCAATTTCTTGAATACAAACAGGACAGTACATAGGTAATTTCCATTCTTTAGTCACATTTTCTGATAAATATCCCCATTCACATCCTTCAAATCTCATTGTTTGTGATATAAATAATACAGGAAAAAATCCTATTGAAGTCTCACATGAACATCCTTCAATTATTGATGCTCCACCATCAGATATATGAGTTATTTTTGGTTTCATTTTATCAAATAAAAATCTATCACTAATAAGTTCAGGATGAATAACCATAGGAAATGGTATTAATTGATCACTGTATGGAGATAATCCTTCAGATTCTATCTTTCCATATATTCCATTAATAGAAACAAAGTCTTTTTTACCACCTTGTCTATAAATCATATGTGAAGCTAGAAACTCAACAGATAAAGGAGGTGGATTTAAAGGAACAACAAGAGTGAGTTTCTTTTTAATTGCATAAAATACAGCTTGGGCTCCAAGTGGAGTAGATAATAATTCAATAAAAAATGGGTTATTAGTTATTTGACCAACTAATTTATTTCTAATTTCTAGTGGCTTTTTATAGTCAAAATGATGCATTTTACAGAATGTTTGAATTAATTGAGGAAAATAATTTTTAATCTTTTCTTTATCTTCACTTTCATCTATATTAACCCAACTATTTTTTCTTCCATCAGAAACATATTTCATTTACTACTGATAGAATTATTTCTTTTTAGTTATTTTTTTAATTTTCATTTTTATTATTTTTACTATTAATTAACTAGTTCTTTTTTGTTTTTCTTTTTAGTATTATGCTCAACTATACTCTTACAACTTTTAGTTATGGATTGTTATTTATTTTTGCTTATCTCCTTTTACCATTCCTTCATGGCCATTTAAGCACTGAACCAATTCATCAAATATTAGTATGGTATTTATATGATTCTTTAAAATATCCATTACTTTCTCTTTTTATTGCCTTTATTTTGGCAATCATTTGTATTGTTCATGGTGAAACTCAATGGAAAGAGGTATCAAGTGGGATGTATCAAAACTTAAGTTTAGATTATTCAGAACGATTTCTCATTTCGATTGTTCTTCTTCTTTCTTCCTTTGGTTTAATTGAATTATGTATAACATTTCCTAAGGCAATTGGTATCATCATCAAAACTTTATTTGGTACAACACCTGTTAGTGTAAAAGCAAGTGAAATACAAGATGAAATTCGAGACCTCAACAAACACCAAATGGTTCTTATTGATAAACAACAAAAAGGTGAGCTTTTAAGAGAAGAAGAGTTAAATGAATTACAATCATTTAGTAACAAGGAAATGCAATTACAGCACAAATTTAAGCAAGTCCTCAGAACTAAAACTAGAAGAGAAATTTTTCAAGCAATAGGAATTTTTATTGGTTTTGTTATCTGTGTTAGTATTATTATTGTTGGTATTTGTATGGCTATTGATGGAGTGTCTTTACCAAAACGATCTGAATGTGGTATTTTATGTGGATTTTGGGTAAATGAACGTGGTGTATTTGATGAGATTATTTCAATGTTTGGTGTGTTTGCACCATGGGTTTATGGAATCTCAACAATCATTTTAATGCTTATTCATTGTCTTGGAATTTTTTGTAGTAAACAAGAAAATGGAGGGTTTAAAGTTTGTTTATAATTAATTATTTGTTTATACTCAACAAATGAATAAGACTTATTTTATAGCTCGAATTTATTTCTTTGAGAAAACGAGACTATAGCAAATTAGTAGAAGTTATTGGACTTTTATTGATTGGGTTTGGAGGAGTCCCTTTGTTACAACATATCATCAATCCAAATTTATACCTTAACACCCAAGTTGATATTTATAATATTGGTCAACTCCATTTCCCATTCTTTGGGATTTTCCTCGCAATTATTCGTTGGGTTTTTATTTTGAACTTTTTTATTTCTATAATTTATGCTTTTGTATATAATAAAGCAAATGAATCTTCTACTACAATGGACGACTTGGTTATTCCTTTCTATCTAAGATAGTCTGTAATTCATTTATTTTTCATTCGTTTTATTTATTAAAAATAAAGAAATGTAAAAACTGTAACAATGTATTTTTATATTTTTGAATAATTTATATTCATTTGAAGCGTTTGAAGAATCTTTTCAGTTATTAATTATGATGCCATTAGTATTTCTTTGTGATAAACAGTTTTTATTATTTACACTTATTCTTTTTGTAGTATTTTATTTTAATAAATAATATTAGACTCTTTATTTATCATTATCTTATTTCTAAAAAAATCATTCCTGATAATATCTATATTATTATATTCCTTTAATTTATTAATATATTTTAAAATAGCATAATTAAATAAAATAGTTATTATTTTAATAGATGACACTCATAAAATCACTAGATATTTGTTGTAAGTTTTATTGTTGAAAATAACTTTAAGTTTAGAATCATTATTATATCAGCCAAACAAATAGATGTTAAATGTAACAACTTCTTTCTTTTTCTATGAACAGTTGTATTTATTGAATACAGAAGATTTTCTTATTAGATTAAAATAATAAACACATATTTCTAATATTCCATCATAAAAATAAAACGAGTCTGCTATTTGATTATGTCATTATAAAATCATCTTATATGCTTCATATTAAGTTGTCAAACATGTAAGGATATTCTTGAATAACTAATCATTATCTTAAAAGAAGAATTTGGTCTTCTTCAACAAAGTATTTTAATCTTATTTAATGCTTTACCAGTAAATACTTTATAATATAGAAATGCATAATTATCTTCTTCATATTTAATACTAATCTCTAAGTCTTTATTTAAAAAGTCTCAAATTTATAACACAAAATGATATAATTATGTTATTTTT
>NW_008574938.1:0-11278 GCF_000257125.1 Entamoeba nuttalli P19
GCGTGTTTTTATTTTCCAATTTAGATAATTCCTACCACTAAAGAAAATTTAATTTAAAATGAAAAAAATCCCTATAAAAAAAGAAATTAAAATTATTTTGAATTTTCGTTTTTAACATATTCATCAACAAGAACTTTACATTCTTTTACTGTTCTTTCTAATTGCAAAAAACCTAATTCAAAAATATTTTGTAAACCTGCTGCTTCTGCTTTCATTTGACCTTTATGAATAGCAAGTCCTTCTTTACAATTGTCAAGTAAATTTTGCATAACATCAAAAAGTTTTTGAACATCTTCAGCAGGATATAATTTTTTATCTAATCCTTCTTTATTTAAAAATGTTTTGCAAATAGCTCCAGGTCCTCCATTAACTTCAGCAGATAAAATACCTTTTAATAAAACCTGTAGTGTAGAAAGTCTTAATTCTTCTCTTTTTTCTAATAAAGTAGCAAGTTGTTCAACTTTACAATTAATATCATCAGTTGATGATTGAATTGGAGTTAACATCATGTTTGTTTGTTCAATAACTTCTTCTCTTTCTAACACACTTGGGAATGAATGTTTTAATTTCAAAATAGTTCTTTTTTTACATGCTTTTTCTAAAACATCAGGTTTAGCACCATCAAGTACTACTCTAATTTCACTACAAAATGTAGAAGTATGTGGGAAATCACTTCCACCCTTAGTAGAATCCCCACCAATATTAAATGGAGATACATTGATAACACTAATTTGAGCTTTTGATGGATCAGGTTCTTTCTTTGATTCAAGAATTTGTCCTTGAGGATGCATTTTAATTAATAATTCTTGGAATTCTTTAATTCTTAAAGTACTTCTATAAACATATTTCTTTCCAGCATTAGCGAATGTACCAAAGAATGAAACAAGATAGAAATAACCAATATATCTGTTATTAGGATCAACCATATAACTATATAATTCATTAATTCTTTTATGAGTTTGTGCTAATTTTCTAAAATCATGATTAGCAGAGAAATATGGAATTATAAAATAACATAAAGCAATAGCAAAAGAATGAAGATTTGCTTGTTGGAAAGAATCAATTCCTTTGAATACCCAAGTAACCAATGATTGTTCACTTAACTCTTCTAAGTCAGTTCTTAATAAAGGTTCTTCATAATCTAAGAAGTCTGTTGTAATTTCTGTTAAATAATTTTCATTTAATAATGGTATTTTATCTTTTAAATATTTATAAATATAAGAAACAAAATGAACAGCACAAATACCTGCTTCAACATAATTACCACGTTCTCCTTGTTTTTCTGATAAAGTTTTATACCAACTTAAATGAACTGATGGTACTCTCGAATATTCTTGAGCAAATGAAAAAATATTATCAAATATTACATCTTCTCCAACATGTTCATCAATTAATTTTTGATGTTCTTTCATATAATTAAACATTTTAGAAATTTCATTTTTAAGTAATAATAATTCTTCTTCAAATTTTTCAACAACAACAACTTCTTGTTTATTTTGTTCTTTAGCTTGTTCTTTAGATTCAATTCCTGGAAGAAGAATAGAATATTTAGGTTTTTGTTCTACAATTTTAGTAATTTCCTCAATTTGTTGTTTACATTGACTTTGAAGGTTTTTAGTATGTGTATTTTCAATTTCTTTTATTTTTTTACTAATTTCATTTACTTGAGCACTTGGTTCTACATCTCCTCGTTTAGCAAGATCAATAACAATAGTATAGAGTTGTGCATATTCATTTCTTCGATTTTGATTTTCTCTTTCTTCTTTATCTTTACTTTTAAATTTCTTTAATGCTTCCATTAATTTAGCCTTTGATATATTTTCTATTTTAACATTTAATCCACTTAACATTATTTTTTCATTTCTTCTTATTCCTTCATTTATTCCATTTCCATACCATTTTTTACTTGCTTCAACTGATTTTTCTACGGCTGGCCAATCTCTTACTAAACTTTCTGCTAATTCTTTCATTTCTTTTACATCATCTCCTTCAAAACTTAATACATCTAATGCATCAACTTCAAAAGCTGCAACTTTTACATATTCTTCTGCTGCTGCAAGTTCACCAAATACTTTTTCTTGAATATCAATACGCTCTCTTTCAGATTCTTTTAATTTAATTTGTAAATCAATAATTCTTTGAATAATTTCAGTAGTTTTAGGAAGAATACTTTTCCATTGACCAAATAATACTTCCCAAACATTAGTTCCACCATTAGCACCATCTAAAACTCTCATTTTATCATGAGCATTTCCAGCTTTATTTTTTAATTTATTAAATTCTTCAATTGCTTTTTGTGCAGTATTTTGCATATCTTTTCCTTCTGCAAGTTTTTTACAAATTAATGAAAATTCCTCTGCAATAACTTCTCTTTGAGTTTCATGTTCTTTCATAAATTCTTCTTTTTTTATTACTCCAACACTTTTAGCTTTTTGTTCTGATTCAAGTACATGTTGTCGATCATTACATAAATCAATTACTTTACTTTCTACAATTCTATAATCAGATACACTTCCTCCCATAGACCCACCTACAGACATTAATTCATAATATATTTTTTCAAATGTATCTAATTCTTCTTTTAATTCATTTAATTTTTTCGTTTGCCATTCAACAAATTTTTTATAATCAGTTTCAATTGCAACATTTGCTGTTATATTTCTAAATAATGTTAATATATTAATTGCTTGATCACTTGCTTTTCTTCTTAATTCTCCTACTTTTCCTTCTTTATCTACAGAGTCTTGAATTTTATCTAAAATTTGATCAATTAATTGAACAGCTTCATTAGACTTTTCCCATCTTCTTTTTAAATAAATTAACATTCTTTTCTTTGCCCACCATCTTCCATCTCCTCCTCGTTCATTATCAATACTTTCAATTAATTCTTTTTTTCTTTTAATTGAATCATTTTTATGTTTATTTTCATTATCATTACTATTTTTTATTTCAACTTCATTTGTTGAATGATTTTGTGATACTGCAGTTGCATCAAGTTGTGCCCATTCTGGAAGAACTTCAATTGCTTTTGAAATAATTGAATAATTGTTTTTATTTTGTTCTGCAATAGAACTAATTGCATAAACTCTACTTGAAAGAGTATCTCCATTTACTTGATAATTAGTTTTAGCAAATAAATATAAAACACTTGTAGCAGCTTGTCTAAGTTCATAATCTTCATTGTCACAAAGAGAAATAGTAGATTTTAAAAGATTAAATCCAAAACTAATATTTTCTTTAAAGATATAATTCCCTCTTGATGTTAATAATCTTCTAATAAATCTAAGGAATAAATTTGCATAATGACCAGTAAATGTAATTTTAAACATTGTAGTTGAAATAATATTTGTAAGATTTTGCATTAACCAATTTTCTCTTCCAAATAATCCATTAAATGCTAATTCAATAACATCTAAAATTACTAATGAAACATCATCTTTAATTAATTCCCAATGAGTATAATTTTTTTGATTTGATTTATCTTTTAAACTTTTTTCAGTTGAAATAGAAGAAGAGTTATTATGACTATGACCATTTATACTTTTAGACTTCATTGAATTTTGTGTAGATAATGAAGTATCATCTTTAAATGATTCAATAATTGTATTTCTTTTAAATTTAACATCTTCTTCAATATTTCTAGAAGCAATAGTATCTTTAGTTAATATAATAAGACAATGTTTAATAATTTCAAAAAATGATGCAATATGAGCAGATGTTTCAGAAACAATATAATATTGTAACATATTTTTATTAATATTTTTTAATATCCAAATGAATATAATAAAGAAATCTTCTATTTCAGTATCATTAAATTGAGTATTTTCATTTCCCCAAATTGCTGTTGGCATTTTTTCTTGTTCAACAAGATATAAAACAACACAAAAGAACATTTCAGCAATTGATTGTTTAATAATTGGATTTTGATATCTAGAATCAGTGTCTAACATAATAACTTTCTTTAATAACACAGATAATGCATATTTTGCTGTTTTTGTTGATCTTGATAATAACAATAACATATTTCTACAAAAGATATTTGAGAATATATGACGTTGTGAAATAATTGAAGTATATTGATTTAAACTACATTGAATTTGATTAATTTTTGTTGGAGTAACTACTGGAACACTAACTTCAACAAAATATGGAAATGAAGATAAAATAGATAAGAAGTCTATTCTTAATAATTCTGCTGCTTGTCTACCATTCATTGATTGTGCAATTTCTTCTTTATTATTACTTTTAGGGAAGAATAAATTATTTGGAGCAACATATCTAAAATCATTATCTACAGGTGAAAAATAAGTAGATGAAATTGGGTCATAAACACTAGCAACAATTGAAAGATATCTATCAATTGCTTCTAATATAACACATCTTCTATAAATTCTTAATAAATCTGTTAAAAATAATGCAAAATGAGAATTAGCAGTGAAGATATAATTAAATAAATCATTATTTCCTTTTTCTGTTGCAATTCCAATAACTCTTCTCATAACACAACTATGAACATCAACAAATTTAAGAAGAGTTTTAGAAAATGTAGCATAATCATCTGAACTTGAAATATGACTTCTAAAAAATTTTAAACTACTAGGATTATTTAATAATCCTGATGAATCCATTTCAAGTGTTAATGATTTAACGATTAATTCATAGAAAAACCATGAATTTTTTAATATTGAAATTGTATGTAATTTTTGTGATTCTTTAGAACTTTGAAAATCATATTCACTAATTTCAGTAAATAATTTTAATAATGATTGCATTAATGCTGAAAAAATAGGTTTACTTCCTTTATTTGGTTTTTCAAAATAATAATCAATATAACTTACTAAAATTTTTGGTCGTTTTTGATTTGAAGTATCATCTTTCATTACACATTCTACTACACTAAGAACATATTTTAAAATATTTGCTGAATCTTTTACATTTTTAAATATATTAAATAATGATTGCATAATAAATGGAAAATGATGTATTAATGTTTTTTTATCTGTTTTAATTCTCATCTCATCAAGTGTTTTTTCAATCATCCTTTCCATATCAATCATTGTTCTTCCATTATTATTACTTCCATCTCTTTCTTTAAATGATGCTTCATTAACAGCACCAAGGAAATTATGTAAAGTTTCATCTTGAACATTAACACTTGTCATAAATTTTAATCGAATTTTTAATCCTGGTTTAACTTTATCAGTAGATTCAACTAATGGTTTATATGTTGATGTTAAATATCCTTCAAATGGTTGTCCACTAAAGATAGGAAGGAAATATTCTTTATCATCAATAAGTTTTCCTTTTTCAAGAAATGGAAGTGAAGCAAAAAATGTCTTTTTTTCTTTTTGTTCATTTTTATCTGTTTTATCGTCTACTCCATTATTATCCAAAGAAACATCTTGAATAACAAATAATAAATGATGTTGTGATGTTAATTTAGTTGGTAATTTAGCTTTAATTTCATCCATAAATGTATCATTTTTTCCACCGCTTCCAACAGATGTTTTTTGTGATTTTTTAAAAGAATTTTCATTAGAAGTAGTACTATAAAATACTCCCAAATGATTATCTCTATGAAATTGATCATCATCTTCTCTTATATAAACGGTAATAACAAAATTACATTTTTTACGTTCTTTTGCAGGAACAACAAATTCTGTTGGATAAATATAAACATTATTAACATAATCTGTATAAAATCCTTCATCTTGAAGACTAGTAAAGTCTTCAATTTGTCTTAAAATTGTTGATTTAGAATTACCTATTTTCAAATCAAATCCAGAAGGGTCTAATAATCTATATTTCTTTTTATCATTTTTTTTATCAAATACTTTAATATTTAATGACCATTCAATAATCATTTTTTTTAATTTTCCTGTTTTTTCAATATCAAATAAAGAAATAACATCTTTAGGACAATCAATATCTTCTCTAAAAATTGGAAGATTATTTCCTTTTATTTTTCCATTAACAAGTTCATTAAAATCAACAAATCCAATTCCAAGATATTGTTTATTTAATTGTGTAAATATTTTATTTTGTTGTTTTATTTTTATTTTAGAATCTTTACTTCCTGCAACATATAAATCTCTTGCAGTTTGTTGATCACTTTCTGCAATTTTATATACCATTAATACACATTTTAAATGAGATTTTTCTGCTATATTTTGTTTAAGTCCAATACAAAACTTATTTAAATCATTATTAAGTGCATCATCACATGATAATTCTCTAATAGAAGCTCTTTGTTCATTTGTATTAATATCAATATAAAAATTTTCTGTTAATTTTGCTTTATTTGGATCTGTTTCATCAGCGTTATAAATTGAAAATACTCCAAATAATGGTTCTGTTGGTAAATTATCATTTGGTTCAACTAATCCTATTTTATTTACTTCTGCAATAAATAATTGAATTTGTTTATCATATGTATTTGTTAATTGAACATCATATCTATCACATAATTCATTTGCTTCATCAACAGGTTTAAATGATTCATCTAAATTACCAAAAGTATTTGAATATATTATTCTAGGATCTGGAATTGGACCATCTTCTCTTAAATAATCTACATTTGGTTCATCTTTTTCTTTTGCTTCAATATGCTTCATTTCTTGAACTTTTGGTTTTGATAATATAAATTCAAATTTCTTTCTTTTAACTACTGTTGTTTTTGCAAATATTGTATCAATAGCTGCTCTATCTTCTGCTTTTTGATCGGATCCAGGATAATCTCCTGTTGTAAATGGTTTAATTCTTCTTGGTTTTTCTTCTTTATCAACTTCAATATCTCCTGCATCAAATACTAATGCACTTTGTGGAATAACTTCTTTTTCTGATAATAACCATAATTCATGTTGTTGTGTAGGTGTATTATTTTCATTACTTTTATTCATTAGTTCATCTCTTTTTTCATTAATATTACTGTCTAATGTACCAAATTCTGTTTTTGGTACTTTATCACTATGAAGTACAACTTCGAACATAAGTTCTTTAATCTCATCATCACTAAGAAATAATTTCTTTTCATGTTGTAAATAATTACGTATTTGTTCTGTGTCAAGTTTATTAAACCCTTCTGTATCATATTGCTATATTTTGTTATTCTTTTCTTTTTTTTTGATGTATATATCAAAAATTAAACAAACAACAAAAACATTCCCTACAGTTGGTTGTTCTACTTCTCCACTATTCACTAATGACGAATGTTTTTTCATAATTTCAGTTTTTTCAGTCAATGGTTTTTTACCTTTCCCTGACATAGATTTTCGTTATAATTATTTAGTTTTTTCTGTGAAATTTTTCTTTTTTATTTTTAAGTTCTTTTGATTAAATTATAATTGTTATATATATTAAAATATTTTTTTTCCATTTTCGGTTATCTAAAAATAGTGATTTTGTATTTGAAATTATTCCTAAAAATAAAACTTAATTATTTATTTAAGATTGAATCATTTTAAATTCTTATTTTTCCTATCAAATTATTATTTTTAAAATGAAAAGAAATATAATAAAAAGAAACTCTTGAAATAATGAAAATAATTTAATTCGTTTACTCAGCTTTTGGTGGGATTAAACCATTCTTTTCTGGTTCAAGAGAAGCTTGAAGAAGTTCATGTGAAAGATCCATTAATTCTGCAATAACATCTTCTGGTTTAACACCTTTCTTACCTGGAAGTTCAATATAATATTTTAATTTTGGTTCAGTTCCTGATCCTCTTAAAGTAGCTTTACAACCATTTTCAAAGGTATAAGTAATCATTTGAGTAGAAGCACTAACTGGAAGTAATGGCTTTTTATCTGGTTGAGCAGTATCAATTCCAACAGTTAAATCTCTAATACTTTTAACAGCATATTTACCGAATTTCCAATAATATTGACCATTATTTCTCATTTTATTAAAGATTTTTTCCATAAGTTTTGGATCATAACAGAAATAGTATTTATTATTACTTGCGAAATATCCATATTTCTCATATAACATATTTAATCTATCTTCTAAATTAAATCCTTGTTCTGCATATTCAAGTGCCATAGCAGCAAAACAAACAGCAGCTCTAACACCATCTTTATCATATGACATATTTCCAATAACAAATCCAATAGCTTCTTCATATGCCATAAGTAATTTTTTATGTTGTGTATCAACTATTTCTTTAGCTTTATTTCCAATCCATTTAAATCCAGTTAATGTTTCATAAGTATCAAATCCTTCAACTTCTCCCATTTTACTAATAAATGATGATGAAACAGTACTTCTAACCATAAAAGCAGGTGTTTTATCTCCACTGGCAACATACTTATTATAAGTCCAATCTGCAATTAAATTAGACATTTCATTTCCAGTAAATTGTCTCCATCCATTTCCAGATTTAACAGCAACAGAAAGTCTATCTGCATCTGGATCATTAGCAATAATTACTGTAGCTCCATTTGCTTCTGCTACTTCAATAGAACATTTAAGAGCACCTTTACCTTCTTCTGGATTAGGGAATGGAACAGTTGGGAATTCTGGATCTGGTTCATTTTGGAGTGGAACAAGAATTGGTTGTGGAAGTTTAGCAGTTTTAAAAGCATCTTGAACATATTTTGATCCAACACCATGCATAGCAGTATAAACATATTTAACTTTTGGTTGTTCTGGACATTCAAAATGTGGAATAGTTAACATCATTTGTTTATAATATTCAGCAGAAACATCAGCAAGAGGATCAATAACTTTAGAAATATCAACATTACTTAAATCCCATGGTTCAAGATTAGAATGAATCTTTGATGCAATATTAGCATCAATTGGTTCTATAATTTGACATCCATTTTCCCAATAAACTTTATATCCATTATCAGCTTTTGGATTATGTGATGCTGTCACCATAACACCACATGCAGTTTTAAGATATCCAACTGCAAAAGCAGTCCATGGTGTTGGACAAAGGGTTGAAAAAAGATATGTCTTAAATCCTTTTGAAATAAATACTTTTGCTGTAATAGCAGCAAATTCCTTTGAATGATATCTTCCATCATATCCAATTACAACACCTTTTTCATGTGCATTTTGAACAAGTTCTTCTACAGCTAATGCAAGTCCTTGTGATGCTTGTTGTACAATAAGGTTATTCATACAATTAAATCCAGCACACATTTTACCTCTTAAACCTGCTGTACCAAATTCAATTCTTTTACAAAATCTTTTCTTTAATTCTTCTTCATTCTTTGAAGCAACAAGATCTTCAATTTCTTTTCTGGTTTCTGGTGTTTTATCCCATTTTAACCAAAGTGCAGCTTGTTCATATAAATAATCCATTTCTGTTTTCTTAATATAATTATTCAGTACCATTAGCTTTATATTTCCTTAATTTATTGTGGTGGAAGAATGAAGATGTCAATAGATTCTAAAAGAATATTTAGAAGTCAAGTCGAATTAAAGAAGAACTATTCTTTCTTCTATTTCTATTTCTTTATTTTTATTTAAATAAATTAATATTATATTTTCCAAAACAATTGAACTTCTTTCTTTTTTAATCCTTTTTGTTTCAACTTCTTTTATTATCACATAATTAATTATTATCTGATTTTTCTTTTTTCTAAATAAATCTTAAAATAAATTATTATCAAACTATAATTAAACTATTTTTTATTATTTCTTTATTACGTCACCTTCTCTCACTCTCAAAATAATAATCACGAAAAATTCATTATCCTGTTTATCTTTATAAAGATGTTAATCAATTAAATTTAATACATACACTAATACCTTTTATTTCAATACTTTACTATATAAATACTCGAATATAACATTTCTTTTTATTATCAAGAATTGTTGTACTTTTATTATGATTAATAGTAAAATAATTTCTTCTCTCTACCTAAAAGATGAACATTACACAATATTATTTATATACAATGTTTTCTTTATTCATAATAAATCTAATACTTTTAAACTTCTATGTCATATTATGAATAAATATAAGTATTATTAAAGAAATACCTAAACCTACAATTATTCTGAAAGAGTATCCAAGAGTTTTTTTATTCATCTTTGTTAAAAATATCATAAAAATCATGAAAATACATTTGTGTTATGAAAAGGAAAAGAATAACATCTATTTATTTTATAACTAAAGTGTTATTATTTAGTCATTTCCTTTTCAAAATTTGTCATTATGCTTTAATAATTCTTAAGTTGTGTAAGTCATTTAATAACATTCTCTTCAAAAAGTTATAAAACTTATTTTACTTTTTCAATATAATATTTTATCCCTTTTTAATTTGAAAAATTATAAATAACAACAATTGGTTCAAACAAACAAAATATTTTTTAATTAAATAAAAGTGATGTTAAATATGAAAATTGCTTTATAATAAAACAACTAAAGTATTAGTTTTATGAAAAATACTTCATTAATAATAATAGTTATTCTTAATATAATGTTCTTTTTATTAATACCTTATGATAAATCAAAGAATTGAAATAACTTATTTTACTCTAAAATTCCTTTGTAAATAATAATTATTCAGACACTTCTTTTAATAAGTGAATATTTTGACGAGAAATATCATCTTTATCATCAATTTTTTTATTTGTTATTTCTAAAACTTTTTTAAATAACAGAAAATTGGTTTTAAGTTCAAGTAGGGCCCTAGAAAGGGTTTTCTATTTAATTTGAATGAAGAAACTAAAATACAATCTAAACATGTCTGCAACTGAAGCTGATAAAAACCCAATCACATTAAATACTACTTCAACTTTAGATGATCCAGAAGCTGAAGCTGATATTCATTTTGAACCAGTAGTTCAATTAAAGGAAATTGCTCAGCCAAAGTCTGAAGAAGAAACAAAATTTGAAGCACGTGCTCTTTGTATGAGATATGATGCTGACGCAAAAGAATGGAAAGAAAGAGGAAGAGGTGATATTAAAATTCTTCGACATCCAAAAACTCAATACAGTCGTGTTATTCTTATCAGAGATCAAATCCTTAAACTTGCATGTGACCATTTTTGTCATCCTAAAGTTGTTTTAAAAGATGTTCCAACTAATGACAAATGCATTATGTATGCTGTTGGAAAGGATTTTGCTCAAGAGACACCTTGTCAAATGCTTTTCACTTTCAGATTTAATACTGCTGAAATTTGTAAACAATTTAAAGAAGCTTTCCAAGCTGCTCAAAAGGAAATGGAAGAAGTCTTTAACAAAAAGGATTGAATTTAATTGATTTTTATTTTATTCACTTTAACAAATAAATCATAAAAGAAGAGAGAAAAAGAATAAGTTAA
>NW_008574939.1:0-312 GCF_000257125.1 Entamoeba nuttalli P19
TATATAAAGTAATATATAAGAATAGAGGATAAGTATAATAAAAGGAATATAGAAGTATAATAGAAATATAGGAATAGATAAGATATAGATGTACAAAAAGGTGGGAACGGTGAGTATCGAACTCACGACCTTAAGATTATGAGACTTACGCTCTACCAACTGAGCTACGTTCCCTATTCAAACAATAACATAGAATAAAAAGAAAAATAGATATAATAATAAGGGGATAATAATAGTGTATAGTGTATAGTGTATATCTAATAGAGAGTACATAATAAGAGAATAAGAGATAAGTAATAGTGTATAAAAGAT
>NW_008574940.1:0-16243 GCF_000257125.1 Entamoeba nuttalli P19
AAGAAATATTTTAATGGTTTATAAGAAAAATGAAATTTAAGTTAGTTTTAATGAGAGCAATGAAATAATGAGAAAATAGAATAATAAAAAATTAAATAAAAGATTTTTTTAATTTTTGTTTTTCAAAAATTAATTGTGTTTTTTTGTTCAATGAATTTTTTGTCAGTTCTATATTTAAATAAGAATTTGTTTTTTATCTTTCTTGTTTATCAGTTTTCTATTTTCTTTTTATAACCAATCTGATGATACGAAGAAGAAACTAAAACAAATTAAATTAATGGAGTAGAATAGATGCAATCAAAAATAAAATGACTGTCAATAGGAATATAATAATAACTACAAACCAAAAACTTTGGTTTGATTGGGTGTGAGTAATTTTCTTTTCTAAATGATTTGGTGACTGTGTAATTTTAATTATATCCTCAGACCGTTTTTCAAACTTTTCGAGGTCCTTTTGAATTTGACTAACTGAAAAATTTTTTGGACGGATGGTAGTGGTATTAAATGAAGTTGGTTGTTCATTTGAAAGAGGTAACTGAGATTGAGATTGAGTGTTTTTAAGATTTTCTGAAATTTCTTTCTTTTCAGTGATTATGTTTGTTTGTGTCTTTTTAATTTTTCTAATAACATCCGCAGAAGCATCGAAATCATCATCCCAAGGAATCATTTCAACATCTTCTATCATTCCATCTTTTGTATAAACAAGACAACGAGCAGCAAGAACTTTACTTCCAACTGTTTTTTGTTTTAATTCAATTTCAGCTTTTTCATGTTCTTCCTTTTCAGCAATTAATTCGTTTTGAAGTTTTTGTTCATTTGCCAAGCACTCTTGTAAATCTCGTTTAAGTAATTCTATCTTATCGTCTGCATTCTTACCAACTTCTTCGAAACGATTTTTATCTTTAAGAGCCTTGTTATAAAGATCTATAACTGTTCTTAGTTTTTCAATAGCCTCATCAATCTCGTATTGGATGTTTTTAGGTGATGTGATACTGTCATCTTCACTTACAGTAGTGCTCATCGCTTTCTTTTATTCAAGATATGACTTAATTTAATTTCTCTTTAAGGTTTTCACTTTTCATTTATTTAAGTTAAATAATCAATAATATTTAGACAGATTCTTAATGTATTCTTTCTAGATTTTATGTAAGTTTTTCTTAGAGAAATATAATGTAAGTTTACAATAAATATAAATAATTAAATTTACTATCAAATACTGTAAAGAAGTTTATTAACGTAATATTATATATAGTTTGTATATATTATAATGAAAATTATAAAAGTAGGCTTTTAAATAACAAAATATTACAAAATTCTAAAGTTAAGACGTTTTTGAAAATAATAACATTACATTCTCACGTTATATTAGACAAAGATCTTAGTTATAAGCATAATGTCTTACAAAAAGAAAACAACAACTGCAAAAGAGTGTCATATACCACCTCAAACACCTCACCAACTTTTTATTGCAGAAATTACACAAAAACAAAAAGAGATGGGAATCATCAAAGAAGAAAAAAGCTGTGAAATTCCAATTGAAAAGAAAGGATTTAAGAAGGAAGAAATCTTTGAAGAAAAACAATTAAAACCAAAGGAAAAACCAGATAAAAGAAGTTTACCACGTTCACACATAGAATTATTGAAAGAAATAAATAAAAGTCTCCCTTCTAAAGATCAAATATCAGACCCTAAAGTAAAAAGAAAAAGATCAGAACCTGATGCTGTTTCACTTAAAGCTGATTTAAAAAAATCTACACCTATTCAATACTCAGAACAATTTCATACTTCAACAACTTGGCAATCTCCTGTACATACTCCTAAGGGTCGTCCTATTTCTATTATCTCCTCTCCTTTATCTCTTCCTTCAACACCAATTGCTGATAAAGGAATAGTTACGGATAAACAAAGTCCTTCTTTTGCTTCAAGACAACTTAGTAAACGTCAATGTATGACACAATCCTTTATGGAAGAGCCAAAGTATGATGAACAATTCTCTCTATTAGGAAAGATTGAACAACTCGAAAGTATTCTTCGTAAGTTAAAAGAAGTTTCTTCTAAACAACAACAAACAATCGAAATTTTAAAAAAACAATTGTCTTTGTCACAATAAACTGAGCTTTCTTTTTTCTTTCCTCCTCAAAAATAGCTCTATGTTTTTAAATACACATTTTTGTTATTTATATCATTTTTAATTTTGTCTATTTCAAAACATCTGGAAAAAAACAAGTTTATGGAGAAGAGAAAGACACAAAAAAGTGCTTCAGTTATTGAAGCTGAAAAAAAGGTAAGTTATGAAGGAACAAGTAAACGCCAAGCAATAAATAATTCAGAAATGGCATCAACAGAGACAACAGATAAAATAAAAAATCAAATAGGAAGTGTCTCTTCCTCAAAAAAGAAAAAATTATATACAACTGATTATCCAGACAATCAAAAACCAGAAGAAAAAGAAGAGATTGATTCAGTTGTTGCATCTATCAAAGAAGATATTAAAGAAAGTGAAATAAAAATTATGAAAATGCAAAACCGTAAAAATGTTGTTAAACCAAAAGGAAAAAAACCAAATACAAAACAAAAAAGTGATAAACGTGATGAAGCGGTTCAACAAAATATAGAAAAAGCAGAATCAGAAGAAATTACTAAAAGTGATACACAAGTTATAATTAATGAAGAAAAAAAACGTTCTGAAATAAATCTTTCTGAAGAACAAGTTAATGAAAAAATTGTTTCACAAGAGATTGGAGTCAAAGAGACACAAGAAGAACACAATCAAAATAATTTCATTAACTCTCATGAAGAAAGATTAATAGAGAATGAGAAAGATATTGAAAATACAAAAGAGCTTCAAAAACTAGATGAAGAAATTAATAGAATCAAGAAAGAAAACGAAGCTAAGAGAAAAAGAATTTATGAGATGAAAGAGGCACAAAAAACACAAAGAGATAATGCAAATGACGTAGAAAAAAGAAGAGATAATACTGAATTAAGAATTAAGGAGATATTGAAGAATGTAAATGATAAACAAGAAAAAATTGAAAGAGTATTAAATGAAATTAAAACAATTTGTTATAAAGAACGAATTGTTATAAATAAAGAAATTAGTTCTATTGAAGAAATTGAAATAGGTATTGAAGAACAAAACAAAGAAAATGAACAAATGGTTGAAAATATGAAAAGGTTAGAAGACTATTTTGTCCAACAAACAAATGAGTTTAAGAAGATAATAGCAGAAGAGAGTAAAAAAAGGCAAGAAGAACAAAAGAAAGAAGAAACAATGAAACACCAATTAAATGAGTTAAAATACAATAAAGAAATTGGAATTTTGAAAGAGAAAGAGTTAATGCAACAAAATGATGATAAACAAAGTGATAAAGATGATTTAATGAAAGAAATTCAAGGATTACAAGAAAAATTAAATACTAAAAAAAAAGAAGGAATTGTTATAAGAAATGAAGAAGAAAAGAAAATAAAGGAATGTATTGATATGGAAAAAGAAATTAAAGAATTACAAGAAAGTCATTTGAGAATAGAAGAACAATGCAAAGTATTAAAATCATATGTGGATAAATTTAATGATAAAAAATGGCTTTGTTTAATGAAAGAAGAAGAACAAATCGAGCTATTAGCTACTATTGTTGTTCAATATAAATTAAGTCATCAACAAGTATATGAAAAATCAGTTATTCAAATATTTGATGAAATAGTTTCAAAAAAGGTTCCAATAAATGAATGGAAAAGTTATGTTGTTGGTGCATTAAACAATTAGTAGTTTCTTTATGTCTAATCCTTGTTGGTTGGTTAGGACTTTTCCAATGAACACCAAATTTCCGAAAACTTAAAATCTTCTTTTTTCAGTGTTTCTAATTTAATACTCTTTACAAAAAAATTTTCACAATTCTGTCTTAAAGGAAAAGTAAGAACTAATAAATCCAAATATCATGTTGATCAGCAAAGAATTGCTTCATAAAATTCATGTTTTGTGTGGAATGCTTCTTTTTGGTACAGGGAGTTCAGTTACAATGAAAGTTTGTTAATTCTTTTTTTTTATACTTAATTGGGTATAAAAGTTATTAGTTTTTCATTTAGATTTGATTAGTAATCTCAAAATTGGTATTTAAAAGAATTATATAAGAAGGAAAAAATTGGAAAAAAGAAATTAATTAAAATAGCTTCAATTAGATGTAGAATGTGTTGGATATAATGGAATTCCTCATACATTTGACAAACCTATTTTCCAATCAATTGTTATGTTCTTTTCAATGTCATTATGTTTTTTCATTGAAAAGTTGATTGAATTATTTAAAAGAAGATCCAACAAAGAAGCTGCTTATACTCAATTAGAAGATGGAGAAAAAGTGCCTGAAAAACAAGCTTCTGTATTCCTTATTCTTATTCCAACAACCTTTGATTTGATTGCATCAACTCTTATGACATTTGGTTTAATTTATACCCCAGCTAGTGTATTCCAAATGCTTAGAGGTTCAATGATCATTTTTTCATCATTCCTTTCAAGAATTTTCATTGGAAAGAAAATACGATATGGACAATTGATTGGTATATTTATTAGTGTAATTGCTCTTGTGTTAGTTGGAGTATCTGCAATTCGTACACCATCAACTGGATTAAACGAAACAACTGGATTCCAAACAGCAATGGGTATTCTTATGATTTTAATTGCCCAATTTATCCAAGCTGGACAAATTGTTGCTGAAGAATTTTTCATGAAGAATTTAACTCTTCCACCATTAAAGATTGTTGCATTTGAAGGTATTTTTGGTCTTATAGAAACTGTTTTTATTGCTTGTCCATTTGGATATTTCGTACCAGGTAGTGATTACAGCACAATGCAACACAATTCTTTTGAAAACACATACGATTCTTTTGTTTGTTTATTCAATAGTACATCAATTATTATTATTACTATTATTTTTGCTATTGCTGTTCTTGGACTTAATGCCTATGGTATGATGGTCACTAACGCTTTCAATGCTGTTAACAGAACTCTCTTTGAAAGTGCAAGAACTGCCTGTGTTTGGCTTGTAATGATTATTATAGAATTCTGTTGGGCTGGACATGGTGAGAAACTTTCATGGTGGTCATTATTAGAACTTGCTGGATTTGTGATTTTGTTCTTTGCTACATTGGTTTATAACAGAGTGGTTAAAATCCCATTCATTGAACCATTAGACCAGAAAATCGATGCAGAAGAAAATGATAAACTTGTGAAAGAAAATTGATTTTTTCTAAATTTTCCAAAAAGTTTTTTCATTTTAATATTTTCTATTTAAATTTCTTCATAATAATTATTGAGATAATTAGAGAGTATATATAACTTTGACTCTCATCAACCATCATAAAAATGATTAACGAGAGTTTAATTTAATTGCCTAGTAAATACATAAATTATTTAAATTGATTATTTTTTTTTACTTTAAATAACAAAGACAATATATTATAGTTAAAATATAGAGAATGTTTACATTAATATATTTTTCTAATCAGCAGATAATGAAAATAACAATTAAAATAAAGATTTTAAGATTCTTTGATTAGTTTTTGTCAAAAAAAAATTTTAATTAAAATTCATCGCAACAAAAAGCACAAAATCCAAATGCAGCTACTAACGTGAAAATACCTGTTACAATATACCACCCCATCATTCCTGAACCTACAATTAACATAGACCCAATAACTTTTACAGAGTGTTTTGCTGGAGTGACAGCAACTTCATTACAATCATCTGAACATTGTTGTAGTTGACCCATTTCATCTGTGTATGTACATTCTGAACAATTAAATACATCCAAACAACATCTATTCTGTTTTTCAAAACATAATTTTTTTTCTCTGTCTAATTCATTAATATTTACTGATAATCCTTTGGCAAGTACAATGATACCAATGACAAAGAACGCCAATGAACCACAACTTGTAAATATCCCAAGAATAAAGTCTAATAACCCAACAACTGGAATGAAAGAAAAGACTGCAATCCCAAAAGACACACTAACAAAAATTATATTTAGTAGTCCAAAATAATAACCTGATTCATATGAAAATTTCCATCCTTCAAGCACACCTTTTGTATCACATGTTGTTAATGTTTCAAGATCTTTACTATACACATATGATGGAATAGCAAATGCTAATACAAGTCCTGCAACAACAAGTGCTATGAGAATTGATAATAAACAACTAATGATAGTGATTCCAATAGCTTTTCCACAACTCATTAATCTTCAGTATGAAAATAAAATTTAAAAAAAATTATAGAAATTTAGAGTTTCTATTTTTTTTTTTTTTCATATCTTCTTTTAATCTCCATTTTTGTTTTAAGGAAATAAATTTGTTTTTATTTAAAAAAAATAATTTCTTGTGTCTCATTGTACGAACAAATATTCAATTCACTGACTTTGTATAAAATGTTAATTTATACGACCACCAAAAGGGCCATCAAACTGAGGTGTAACAAATTTCTTAGTTGACTTATTGATTTCTGTAAATTGTCCTTTTCTTTTCGAGGATTTATAATATGATTCTTGTTCCCACTTGATACCATAATAAGAAAATCCCTATTTTTTCATTAATCAAAAGTTGTTTGAGATATAAAAGAATGAAATAACAAACATATGATTCAAATCCATCATGTTGATACATTGAAATTAAATATTCAATTGTATCATAAGGTTGGAAATAATACCCACAATGTTCTGAATTTTTAATTGTAGTGTCCATTTCAAATAGTTGTGCAATAAAGTCCCACGACGTAATTTGGGTATGTACTTCGGTAATTGTTTCTTTCATTTTACCTTCTACCCATCTTGCTAGATAAACAATAAGTCCATCTCCCATCTCTCTAGTTTTGCATACCCCACGTTTAAAAGTGACATTAAACCATTCCATAGATAGTGCATATCTATAATCTTTATTAGTACCACATTCCTCAAATCCAAGGTTTTTGGCATAATCATTACCTAAATCATTCTTACATTTAAGTATTGTTGCTCCATAAAATATTTTTCCATCACTCACTTTACGTAGTTTATCATTTGAACAATTCATAAAACTATTTCCTCTTTTAATACATTCTACATCAAGTGGATAATATCTACTTGGATGAATACTTAATGGACAAATCGTGTCTTCATTTAATAAAGAATGGTTTTGAAGAAAATATCCTAATGTATGACCATGCTCTCCATAACTATTTTTTAGTATTAGTCCACCTTTTGTCCACCGATCTACTGGTATTTCAATATTATTTTTTATTAGTTTTGTTTGTGCTTTATTGTCAATAGCATTCCATGCTGTAGTGTATATTGGAGGAGATGAATATCTATTTCTTTCAACAGGAAATTCATCATTCCATCCAACTACAAGCATTGAATGTCCAGCTCTTCTTACACTTCCAACTGAGAGATCAATCATACCATCTTTATGATACATTGATGATGATATTTTTGTACAACATCCTGAACCGCAAGGAGTTTTACAATATTTACATTCATCAGATGAATACATTGAATTATATTTATTACAAGGAAAAAGCATTGTATTAAATTCAGTATTTAAACCATAAGTTAAAGGAGAAAGTGTTTTCATCATTAATTTTTTTATATCAGAAATAGAATAAACAGTAACAATATCTCTAATTGTAAATTTAATTGGATTATTTTCTACATATTCATTTAAACTTTTATCTTTAGGAATACATTTACTTTCATTTATTCCTCTTTGATGTTGATAAGGACAAATTGAATAAGGAAGAATATATTTTGTTGTTACATTTCTAAGATAATACAATGAATCAACATTAAAATTACTTGTAGAATTTTCAAGCATTCCTCCATATCTACATAATGGAATTTCTCTATGACTTGAACAATAATTAACAATCAATGACATATATGCTTGCTCAGAAAATTGTATAACTTCATCTGATGAAAGATATCCTGAACGTATTCCATTTGCTCTATAATCACTCTCAAGAAATCCAATAGCAGCAAAAGCCCAACATGTCCCTCTTGAAAATTGATTCTTTACTGGGGTTAGTGCTTCTAATGGAACACTCCATTGTTTTGGTCTTTCAATTGGTTGAACATTAATTACTTTTACTTCCATTGTTCCAGAACGAAACCCAAGCATAATTAAACTACACACAACAACAGCAAATACAAGAAATTGAAATGACCATAAAATAATCCACAATGTCCATAGATTTTGGGTTGTTTCTTTCCCCATAAATAAAAAATAAATCTTTAAAACTATTTTTTTTTTAAGTTTTTTCAATAAAAAAAAAATAAAATTAGAAATCGTTTAAATCGAAAATTATTAATAAATTATTAATAGCTTTTTTAAATTTTGGTAGTATTATAACATTTTTTTCATATTCATCTTTGTTCTGAATCATAAATAAATGTAATTTATTGTCTTTAAAATATAAACAAAACGGATATTACATACTTGTATCTCTATTTATATCATTCTATCAAATGAAAAAAATCAAACAAAAAGATCTTAAAATTAAAAGTAATGTCTGCATTTACTAAATGGACGACATCAGAACTCCTTGTATTATTTGAAGCTATTCAATATTGTCAACGTACGAATCAAGATGACTGGGAATATGTTTCAGATTTAGTTAAAAGAACAATGAGTGAAACAGGAATGACAATGAATGAAAAATATAATAAATATGGATGTGCTTCTCAGTATAACGAATTTGAAATACAATATCGTGAACTTGCTACTGATAAAAGTATTGTTGATTTTGCAGTTAATTTCCTAAGAGAAAAACGTGTTGCTGAATTAGAAAAAGAAATTAGAGAAAGAGAAGCTCATATTAATGAATTAAAGTCTCACCTTGCTTAATTATTTTTTTACTTAAATAAACTTTTCATTTCTTTTTTATTTTTTAATCTTACTCATTAATCTTTCTTTCAAAGACAGTCTAAACAAAACTATTTTAGTTATAAAAAAAAAATAAAAAAAAAATATGGTTTATGAAAAAAATCTCTTCGACAATTCAATATTTTTTAAAGAGTCTTAAGCAAATGAATTGGTTTTGAATAATCTTTCTCTTTGAACACATAAGAACCTGCTACAAATGAAGTTGCTCCAGCGTCTTTTGCAATTCTTACTGTTTTATCTGAAATTCCTCCATCTACTTGAATATCTTTTGATGGCCATTTTTCTCTTACTTCTTTTACTTTTGGCATCATGTCTTGCATAAATGATTGACCACCAAATCCAGGTTCAACAGTCATAATAAGAACACGATCAACTTTATCGATAATATCTTCAATTACTTTGACTTGTGTTTTTGGTTTAATAGAAATACCTACTTTAACTCCTTTACTGTGAACCATGTCAATAATTTCTTTTGCTTCATCAATGGAACTAACTGCTTCAATATGGAATGTTACAAGAGAGGCGCCAGCATTAACATAATCCATAACCCATCGCTTTGGATTTTCAATCATTAAATGACAATCAAGAAATGCTTTTGGAATTGCATTATGAAGACATTTTACAATTGGTGCACCAAGAGTTAGGTTTGGAACAAAATGTCCATCCATAACATCCACATGTAATTCATCTGCACCAGCTTGTAATACTGCATTGGCTTCATCAGCCATATGAGAAAAGTCACAGGAAAGTAAAGATGGGCAAATAATTGATGACATTTTTAATTTAATTTCATTTAGTTCATTTAATAAGTAGTTTGACTTACTGACATCCACAAGATGAAAAGAAAATCACAGAACAATCTGATTTGTTCCACATCAATTTTTTTTTTCATTAATAAACAAGATAATAATATTTTATAAAAACACAAAACTAAAACAAGAAAGTTAATTAAAAGATGGGTTGAGTATTACCATTAACAAAAGAATAACAACATAACTGACAATGATACTTAAATTGTTTATAAGAATTGGGATATCCACAGGATTAACTTTATATTCAACACTGTAAATTGTATCAATTAAAGGAGGTGGAGTTAATGGAGAAACTAACATAACAAAACGAGCTACATCCCCAATAAATGGTTTACAAGAAAAATATATTGTCAAACCATAAATTAATCCATATATTGTTCTATATAAAACAACACGAACACTTGGCCAAAGATATTTTAATGGAATATGCCATTCAAAGAATATTCCTAAAACAGTATAAGACAATAATGTATTTGCATTAGCTCCAACATCAATACAAGCTATAATAAAATGAGGAACTTTTATATGAGATAAACCACAAATATATCCTAAAACTAATGCATATAATGGAATACAGGTAAAAATTGCACGTAATGTTTCTTTTAAAATTTTTTGAGTTTCTTCATTAAATATTTTTTTTAAGAAGGAATAATGATCAGATTGGTTTTCAGCAGTAGTTATTACTTTATTATCATTAAGTTCAATAATTTTATATTGTTGTGTTTCATTTGTAAGTTCTGGTAATTGAGGAAGATCTATTTTTATTTCAGTCATTGGTTCTTCTTGTGTAGAAATTAAATTCTTTTTCTTTTCATCTGTTTCAAAAGCATCATTTCCTTTATTTTGAGAAATTCCTAATATTGCGTATAATGGTCTTAATACTGCATAACAACAAAAATCATTTGCTACACAAAATAAAATTGTTTTACTAATTCCGTCATCAGCAACAGAGCTCATCACAGGAAATATAAATAATGCAGTATTTAATGCAAAAGAATTGAAAATAGATAATTTTTTAATTGTTTTGTCTTTAACAAACCAAAAAACAAAAATAGAAATTATTCCACCACATAACTGAAAAATAATTCCTCCAATAAACAAATATAATGAATCTAAATCTAATGTTTTGTTATTATAAAGATTTCTAAATATTATACAAGGTAATGCTAAATTAAATAACACTTTCATTAATAATGGACTATTTTTTCGAATGTCTATTCTAAAAAAACATAATTTCAAAATAAATGCTAGAGTTATCACAACTAACATGACTCCAAATGTTTCATAATATTGAACCATGGTTTTATTTCTTTATTACAATTATTTTTATCTAATTTTTAGTGATTATTTCTCATCTCTTTTTTAGGGTTATTAAATGAACTATTTTTTAAACAATTAGAATATTTTGGTTTCAGATTATTATTTCTTTTTCATTTCAAATAATGACATTTTGTTTTTTTTTTATTTTCAATAATTTTATTTTTAAAATATATCTATCAAAGATTCATTAATTTCCATTTTTGTCTTTCAATTTTGATTAAAATTGATGTTTTTGTAATTTCATAACAAGAGATTATTTTTTATTTTTGTTTCTTTTATAGAACTCATTATTTAATCAATTGAACTAATTTGTAGTAAATATTCAATGCTCATAAATTCAAAAATGACATTACTTCTTTTTAATTCATTTAATATAAAAAAAAATGAACTCTTTAATGTCAACTAATTTTCTATGTTAAAACTTACTTATATCCATTTATCATTATATGAAAAAAATTAATATAAAAATTTAGAAAGGAGATTCTATTTAATTCTTCAATGACTCAAAAAAGATTCTTTTCAGAAATTATTAATATAATAAGAATAATGAAAATGAATAGTAAAAAGATTGAAGAATAAATTAAACTTCAATCAACATTAATGAAATGATGAGTTTAACATCAAAGAAAATTAAATAAAAATTAACTTTAAGAATCTTAAAATTGAATAAGAGTAAAGGACACTATGGAAGATTTCATTTTGTCCGAAAATCCTAAGTTACAATCTCACAAGGAATCATTAATATCATTAGAATCATCTTCATACTTCTCTTCTAATACTATTGAGAAAACTAGGGAAAATTCAAGTGATGAAAACGAAACTTCAGATACATCATATGAATCTGAACAACAACCATTAACACCTTACAACTTACGATTTTTTAAAAATTTTTATTGGTTTGAAAAAGTAGCTCGGATTAATGAATGGCTTGAGGTTTCTCCAGATTTGCTTTCTTATCCATATCCATATTACTTTCCACAATAATTTTCTTGTTATTCTTTCAGAAAGATTTTAGTACAAAGGAAATGAAAAAGTAATTTATTTATTCTTATTTTGTTGTCATATTCATCTTTTCTTATTATTTCATTAGATTCTATCAGGGTTCTCTAAAGTCATATAAACAAAATTTCGTTTTGAGAAAAATAATTAAAAAAATCTCAAAAAAGAGAAAAGGAAAAACAAATGGGTGATTTTTTAGAAGGAGAACATTGTTGGTGTCGTTTTCAAATAGGGAATGGTGAAATCCCTTGGCCATCTATCATTAAAAAAATTTATGACCAACGAACAGTTATAGTCCAAGTATTTGGAACTCCGAAATTGTTTGTCATTATTATTGTCAAAATGAAGAAAAAAGACACCAAAACATGAAAATTTAAGTATAACAAATGAAAAGAATATAATGGAAAAGTGTCAGTCTATTTTGGTAAAATTCAAACAAATAATGTATATTTACAATATAGGATCAAAACAAAAATTGAGTGGTTAGAACATGGATATAAATTATCACCAAGAAAAGTTATGGAAATAGCATCAAAAATGTCTTTAGAAAAAGAAAAAATTACTGTGTTATATGATGGACTAACTCAATTTAAAGAGGGTTTGTATTATTCTTTTTGTATAGATGTACAATAAGTATTTATTCATTAAGTAGGTGAAAGAATTGCTGACATACAAATTCCCTTAGAAATGGAAAACTTTTGGGTTCAACAAACACTTGAATTAATTTAAACATATATTTTATTGTAATTCTTTTAGTTGTTTGGGTCAAAACGAAAATGATAAGACAGACAAAATAACAAAATTATTAGTAGATATTCTATAAATAAAATAGATAGAAGCAACTAAACGAAATAATAAGATTGTACTCAAAAAGTTATTTTAATGGAAACAAGAAGTTTTAACAGTATTGTTGTTGAAGGAGATATTATTGATGGTAAATATAATGGTGAAGTTAAAATATATCAAAAAGAAAATAAACAAGAGATTTATTATACTATGAAAAGTGGAATGGTTTTAGTAATAAATCAAATTCCAAGTGTTGAAGAACATATATTTGAATTATTTTCTTTTCCTCATTCATATGAAATAGAACAAATAGTAAATGAATACCAATTTATTTTTTCAAAATTAAACATCTTTGAAGATGTTATTGTTAGTGCTGAAAGTATTAAAGAAATTCTTGAAACAAGTGAAAAATTTGAAGAACTTACACTTTTAATTGAAATAATATCTAAGCCAATTTCACTTCCAATTAATATTAGTTTTTTAAATACAAAAACAGGAGAATTACAAAATTTGATTGAAATTATAAGTTATTCAAGTCTTTTTGAAAGAATTATAAAGGATTTATGTTTTGGTAATTATTTATATTTAATTTTATGTAAACAATGTTTAGAACAATGTTTATTATTTCCAATGAATAAAGAAATTGGAATGGTTCTTGGTGAATTATTAAAAAATATAGAAAATAAATGTTCAGAAGAAAATAAAAGAAGTATATCATTAGCAATTCAAGTTTTATGTTCTAAATGTCAAATAAAAACATTAGAACAATATACATTATTAAAAAGAATAACAATTATAAAAAGTTTTTGGAGAAACATTAAAGAAAATGAAAAAGAAGGATTTATAAGAAAACAAATAAAAGAAATTGGATTTATGATATGTCGATATAATGAAATTATTCAAAGTCCTAAAAAGGTAATGATAGAAACGTGGAAATATATTTGTAATTTAGTCAAAACAAATGATAATATAATTAATATTATTAAACCATTATTTATAACTATTATAGCATCATATAGTAAAGACTATATTGAACATATTGGATTGATTCTAGATATTTGTAAAAATTATATTGAATTAAATTGTGTTGGAAATAATAGTGAATGTGATGGTTATATATTAACTATAATTCAAGAATGTAAAATGATATTAATTGATCAAACAAAATCAGTTGATGATGTTATAAATAATAATATTAAAAATATTTGGAATAATGAAATATCAATTGAATATTTCAAAAGTATAGAAATAATTGAAAAATTATTAAATAATAAAATACCTTCATGTAATTATCAAATGAAAGATTATGAAATTATTCCTATAAATTCAATAAATGTAGTGGAATCAATTTCAAAAGGAAACATTGATTTATTTCATTTTATTATTACAAGTTCTAGTTCAATACTAAAAGAATATTTAACTCATTTTTTCCAATATATTCATTTTCCTTGGGAAAGAAATATTGAAAATATTGAAAATAATCAAAGTTTCCATCTCACAGAAAAAACAACAAGATGTCTTTTATTTTATTTAATGTATTTCCTTGGACATTCACAAATGTTTGATGGAAATGAATCATTTCAAAAACTCTTTCTAAAATTTATTAAAAATTTAATTGAAAGAGATGACATTAAAATGATTACATTAAATCAAAACAATAAAGAAAATGCAATGATTCTAAAGAGATATTTTAAAATAACAAAAGATATTCAATGTAGTTTATATTATTTTCATTCAGTATTATTAAATAATATTAATAATATTAACTTTATAAAAAATGAATTAATTGGTATTTATGAACAATATCTTCATTCTCAAAATGAACAATTAAATGAAATGATGATTATTAATAAACAACATATCTCTGAATTATTTAAACATTTAAATGATAAAAAAGAATTAGAAAATTGTGCATTGAAATTTCTTGGAGAAATTTGTGTAAAAACACAAGATACTTCAATAATTCAAACAGAACAAAATGAAAAATATATAAAAAAATTAATTTTTAAATCAAGAAATAATTTAATAAAATATTTTAATAAAATTGATGAAAATGAATTATTAATTGGTAAAGAATTAGGAAGAGGTGTTTATGCAACTGTTAAGTCTGGATATTATAAAGGAAATAAAGTTGCAATTAAAATCTTTAATGAAAATTCATATCAATTCAGAAGTGAAGACTTTCTTCAAGAAATAGCTATTATGAGTTTGTTACATCATGAAAATATTATTAAAACATATGGTGCTACAGTTAATATGAAATTAAATGAAGAATCAACATTTTATATTATTAATGAATTGGCAATAAATGGAAATTTAGAAGAGTTAATTACTAAAAAGTCTATTCATGAAGAAAATAAACTAAAAATGATTTTAGAAATTGCTAAAGGATTAAAATATCTTCATGAATTGAAAATAATTCATAGAGATCTTAAACCTGCAAATATTTTAATAGGAAATAATTTCACTATTAAAATATCTGACTTTGGTCTTTCTGCTTTTGTTAATGAAAAAAAATTAGACGTTATTTTAGGCTCTTATAAATGGATGTCTCCAGAACGCTTTTTAAAGAAAAAATATGGTAAACCAGCTGATGTCTATGCTTTTAGTATTATCTCATGGCAAATACTTGAATTGGATGAACCATTTCAACAATACGTTTCCATTGAGGATTTACAAAATGCAATTTGCTTTTTAAATGAAAGACCTCCATTAACAAATATCTCAATTGATATGAAGAAGTTATTAGTCCATTGTTGGAATAAAAACCCAAACAAAAGACCAAATTTTGTTTCAATAATTAAAGAATTATTAATCAATTCAATTGACTAATTACATTCTCTCTTGAAAATAATTTTATTTTTCTTTCTAGTTTTAATATTAATTATACTACAACATACATTATTAATCATTAATGTGTTTCTCTTCTTTTTGCAAGAACATCCAAGAAATACAATGGGATAAACATCATTATAAATATACTAATAGCAGTTATTAATACAATCAGCGCTTTAAATCTTGAACTTATTTTCGTGATTTTTTCTTTTCTTAATACCTTTTCCATTTCTTGATAATGATTATCCACATCAACGTGGATCATAGTATCTGTGACATTGTCCATTAAAATTATGAAAATGTTCAATAAAGATTTGTAATTGTTCAAAAATTTAACAAAAAAAAATTAAAAAAAAAATTTAAAAAAACAATAAAAATTGTATAATTTTTATAAAAAAAAGAAATTAATTTTAATAGAAAAAAAAACCATAAAATAATAATTTAAAATCATTTGAACAAAACCTAGCTACACGTTTCAAATAAAATCACGAATTTGAAGAAACCCCGAATTGAAAAAGGAACTAAAAGGACTGAAAATTGCCAGTCTTAAGATGGGATTCCTTAAGGTTATCAAGAACAGA
>NW_008574941.1:0-2351 GCF_000257125.1 Entamoeba nuttalli P19
AGCTTCTCCTGTAATTCCATCATAAATGGTAACAAATGGTCTTAAACTCATTACTATTCGACCTGTGAATTTTTAGGGTATGAAAGAAAACTAATAGGGTTAATTACTCAAATAATAATATTTTTAATTATTTAGATTTATTATTTCATAATTATTATTTATTAATTTTTTATATTTGTTTTAAATAACATTTATTATATTTTTGTTTTATATGACATTTATACTTAAATGAACTTAAATATTCTAAAAGAACTTTAAATGAATAATTAGATGACAGCAGTTAAAACACTTCCATTAGATTTACAAATTGACGTTACATTCTGGCATGAATTTACAAGAAGAAAATTAGAGGTATTTAAATTGAGTGAAAAAGCTATTCCCATTTATGGTAGTGTAGAGGCAGGAAGTAATATTATTAGATTAACACATGCCTCTTTTGAAAGACAAGAGAGTTGTATTGAAGGAGAGTTATTAAATTACAACACATTTATTTCATTTAAAGAAAGTGATAAAAAGGCAATATTTACAGAATTTTCTGAGAGGTGTATGAAATTATATGAAGAGGATTATTCTATTGCAGCTAAGTTCATATTAATAACATATGGTGATTTAAAAAAATACGACTTTCATTTCATTGGAGGATGTCCTGTACCAAAACAACATAAAGTAATTGGAGAGTTTGTCAGTGTAAGTAATGAAGAATCAAATGATATATTAAATAAATTTAAAGAAAAGAATTGTATGGTATTAAATAATCGTTTTGAACCTTTAAAAAAAGGAGATAATGAGGCTTATATTCTTGATTTATCTCCAGTAAAAGAAACTCCAGGATGGACGGTTAGAACTCTTATTCATCATAAATTGGATATTATTCATTGCATTAGACCAAATAATAGTTTTACATTAAAATTAACTCATTTAGAAGAACCGCTTAAAGGAAGTAGTGGATGGTTTACTGTAAAATCAACAGGTAAAATCGCTACACAAATTCATCATCTTGCTGAGTCAATGAACCCAGAAATGTTAGCTAGTCAAGCAGTTGATTTAAATTTGCAATTAATGAAATGGCAATTATTTAGAAATTTAGATCTTCCAGCTATTCAAGCTACAAAATGTTTATTAATTGGAGCAGGAACATTAGGATGTAATGTATCACGTGTATTAATGGGATGGGGAGTTCAAAATATAACATTTGTAGATAATGGAGTTATATCATATTCAAATCCAGTAAGACAAAGTTTATATAAATTTGAAGATTGTATTGATAAAAAATATAAAGCCGAAAGAGCAGCAGAAATGGTTAAAGAAGTATTTCCTGGCATGAAGTCTAAAGGAATTGTTATGTCAATTCCAATGCCTGGTCATCCTATTGGAGAGAAAGAAATTGAGTCAACAAAAAAAGATATTTTATTACTTGACCAATTAGTACAAGAGAATGACGTCGTATTTTTACTTGGTGATTCAAGGGAATGCAGATGGTTACCTTCAATGTTATGCTCTGTTTATAATAAAATTTGTATTACTGTTGGACTTGGATTTGACTCTTTTGTTGTTATGAGACATGGAGATAGTTCTTTGGATAAAGAACATAAACCCTCATGTTATTTCTGTGCTGATATTGTTGCACCAACTGACTCTTTGTCAAGAAGAACTCTTGATCAACAATGTACTGTTACCAGACCTGGAATTTCATATATTGCTTCTGCTTTAGCTGTTGAAATACTTATTTCAATGATCCATCATCCACTCCATTCAAAAGCACCAACCTCTGGAGAGGGATATATTCCTCATCAATTACGTGGATATCTAAACACATGGAAAATTGAAGAAGGAGTTGGGTCTGCTTATAGTAAATGTATTGCTTGTTCAGAAGCAATCAAAGAGGCATATACAAAAAATGGAGTGGAAATGGTTCTTGATGCAATCAATGATCCAAAAACCTTAGAAAAAATAGTTGGTATTCCTCAAGAAGTAGAAAATGATATTGAAATATTAACTGATTCTGAAGATATTTAGATTAAAGTGGATTTAATTTAAAAGATCTTTTGAACATTTCTTTCGAGTTTTTTCTTTATTAAATAATAAACTATTACAAGAGAAATAAAATGAATATTAGAGAATAAAATTGATCTCTATTCAACATAATGAAATTCTATTGTAATATCTTTGTATTTCTTCTTTTTTGTTATACCAAAAATATAAAAAAATAATATTTCTTTATTTTATTATTTAAAAATTAAATAAAATAATAAAAATAAATATCATTTATTTAAAATAAAATGGTGATAAAATAATACTAATGTGTTTATTAACTAAATAGCAGAATGGACAAATAGAAAAATAGGAAATAT
>NW_008574942.1:0-4521 GCF_000257125.1 Entamoeba nuttalli P19
AATCTTAGTTTTCTCGCTTTCTGAAGCCATTTTTGAATTTTGAGTTCAGTGAATCGTTGAACTCTAAAAATTAAAAATAATTTTTTCATATTTCTCTATTTTTATTTTTGTGTTATTTAAAAATAATGTTTTATATTTTAATTAAAATTGTTTATTTCTTAATTCATGTTTCAACAACACTTAAAACTCTTAAGAGATGAAATGAAAAAACGTAAAATTACTCATTATTATCATGAAATATCTGATCCTCATATGACAGAATTTACTCATTCATTTTATCATCGATTAGAGTGGTTATGTGGGTTTAGTGGATTTACAGGTGAAATTGTTATAACTCAAAAACAGGCATGTTTATGGACTGATAGTATTTATTTTTTACAAGCACAAAAAGAAATTGCACAAGGATGGGAAGTATATGACATTGATAATATAGAAACTATTTCTCCATGTTTAATGATTAAACAAAGTAAAAAGATTTCTCTAGGACTCAATCCTGAAATTACAAATTACATGTCATTAGAAGAACTTTTTGATATTGAATTGGACATTATCCCAATTGATATTTTTAATATTATTAATCCTTTACCATTTATTTTATCTCCAATTCATCTTTTTAATGAAAGTTCAACACCAGTAATTCAAAAAATAGAAAGTATAAGAAAGAAATATCATAACAGTACTATTATATTAACTGATCTTGCTGATGTTAATTGGGTTTTCAATATTAGAGCACATGATATTCCTTTTTCACCAATAGCATATGGGTATGGAGTTATTACTCCAACTCAAGTTCATCTGTTTGTGGGAAATAAAAACCAAGCACAAGAATTAGAAGTACAATATCCATTTAATGAATTAAAGATTAAAGTTCACTCTTATCATTCATTCTTTGGATCTATTAAACATTTAATAAAAACTCCCATTGTTGTTTATAACAAAGAAAATGTTAATATGAAATTACAAGATATTATTGACTCGATTTCAAATTTAAAAAGAAAAGAATCACTAAGATTTATTCAAGAATTAAGATCAATAAGAAGTTCAAAAGAAATTGAGATGATAAAACAAATTCATATCAATGATAGTGTTATTCTTTGTTATTTCTTTAGTAAATTAAATCAATTAAAAGGGACTGATATTACAGAATGGGATGCAAGTGTATTATTAGAAAAATTAAGAAAAGAACTTGGAGAAAAATATGATGAACCAAGTTTCCTTTCTATCATTGCTACTGGAAAGAATGGAGCAATGATGCATTATGAACCAACAGAACAAAAAAATGAGTTAATTAATTGGGATAAAACACTATTATGTGATGTTGGAGCACAATATAAAAGTGGATGCACAACTGATGTTACAAGAACTCTTCATTTTGGAACACCGACACAAAAAGAAAGACTGTGTTATACAAGAGTACTTCAAGGACATATAGATGCACAGATGACAAAAATTTTTCAGGACGAAAGTATTGATAAAATTGATACAGTTTCAAGAAAACCCATTATAAATGAAAATGAAGAATGGGACTTTAAACATGACATTGGTCATGGTGTTGGTCATTATTCTTTTGTTCATGAATATCCACCAATGTATGGAGTTGGTTTAAAAGTAAAAGAAGGGATGACAACAAGTATTGAACCAGGTATTTATCTTGAGAAAGAATTTGGAATTAGAATTGAAAACGTTATTGTTTTTGAAAATGCACAAAACTCATCTTTTAAGTTAACACCATTAACATTGGTTCCATATTGTTCTTGTTTAATTGATTATGGTCTACTAACAAGTGACGAGAAAAATTGGTTGAAAGAATATTATCAAAATATTAGAACCATTATTATTCCACGTATAAAAGATAATTCTGTAATTCAGTGGGTTGAATCTAATTTAATATTTGAATGAATTATTTGTGTCATTATTTTGCTTTAATTTTTTGGATGTCAAAATTCAACAATGATGAATATTTTAATAACTCCTCATTAATAATATTTATATTGATATATTTTAACTATCTTGAATTACGTTTAAAAAATTTAGACTCAAAAGAAAGTTCATATTAATTAAATAAGAAAATTTATGTTCTGTCTTTTATAATAGTGTTATGAAGTGATGTTTATTTGAACATCTTTGAACTATGTAATAACATCATACCATGCAAGTAATTGTTGTTGATAAAGTTATGGAGTCATTCCAATTAATTACTGAAAATAAGCAAAACCAATTTATCAACAGCAAAAGTCTAACTTTCAAAAGAGATACAGTTTTATCTATTCAAAATAAAACTGATAAATTAGAGATTACAAACAAAGAATGTTATAAACCAAAACAACAAAACATTAAATCACAACAAATAACTGAAAAATCAGTTAGTAAAATAAACAAATTATTCTATATTCAAAAGGTTAATAGAATCAAAGATTGGATATTATCTAAACACCCCTCAGCCTTATATCCAGAACCATATTTATTAAAATAAATGAATGTTATTTAAAAGTAAAAATAATTAAAAGCAATTTTTTTTAAATTAATTCAATAGAGCCTTTGCAGCATCTTCACTTATTTGGAATAATTCAGCAAAATATTCTGGAGTAAGGTCATTATAATAATCTCTATATTTCTTAATATAAACCTTAGCAGCAAATGTTTTAATGATATTTTTAATATCTGAATAGTCTAATTTCAGAGTAGTTTGACTTTCAATTATGTCAATACGTTCAAAAGCAGAAACCCAATCTCCTTCGAGAATAGCTCTATGAATTGCACAAGCATGGCCACTAATATTTTGTGCTGGAACAATAAAAGCAGCCGATTTATTTTCAATTAATTTTTTAAATGCAGTAATATTCATTGGAGAATCTCCTTCTTCAGAAGCAATTGCTGAGAAATAAAAAGCAGCAGTTAATGCATTAATGTCAATGAACATATGTGGTGGAACTGATCTTGTTTCTGATTTCATATTAGCTTGACCAAGAATAACTTGAACATGGTTTGTTTGAATTAAGTCATGAAGTAATTTATAAACTAATCGATATTCTTTTGCCTTAAAAGCAGAAAGAGCAGTAAGAGCAACAGCTCTATTATGTAAAATTTGGAATGGAATATTACTATTAATTAATGTTGCTGGAATTGAAACTAATAATGAAGCACCACTATAATCTCCATTTAAAGCAAGATATGCAACATGACAAAGGAATGCAATTTGTTTTGACTCTTCATCTTTAGACTCTGTAAAGATAACTGTAGCAAGTGCAGTTACTAAATTTTTAAGAGTTATTGGTTGATTATCATAAATAAATGATGTATCATTTGGGAAACAATGAATAGCCTTAAGAATAGATAAGGCTAAGTCAATAAAGATGTCAATAAAATCATTTGCAAATGCATTAACACTTTTAGCAATATTCTTTAAATGAGCTAATACAACTAATGAAATATTTGAAAATTTAACAATTTCCTGCATTTTATTTGAATACATTTCTGTTGATGGAATAAATTCTTTTAGTGAATGAACTTCATCTTCAATAATTCTACTTAAAGAAAGGCTAATTCTATTACTAATTGATTTATCCTTTAATAAAGCAATAACTTCATTATTTTTTAGATATTCAAGAATTCTTTCTGATGTTTTAAGAAGAGTACCAAGGAATTCATTATCCATTCCAATTCCAGGTCTTTTACTTCTTCCATAATTAGTAATAGAAACAGATAAAATATCAGATGCAATCTTGAATTTTAATGTTTGTGAGTTAGCATTTTCTTCTAACCAAATCAAATACAATGGTAACTCATCTCTATCTTTTTGTTTAGTTTTATCAATAACCTCAACATGTTTCTTTTCAATTGCTTCATCTCCTTGAATAGACTTATCAAATAATTCAACTTGAACTCGTTCTTTCTTAACTTCAACTTTCTCTTTAGTTTCTGTAGTACCAGAAGTTTTTTTAATTTCATCATTACCATAATAAAGTCCTCCATTGATCACTGCTTGTAATCCACCATGAGATTCAATCCAATCTTTTCGTAACCACTTCCAAAAATTACTTGTTGCAGTTTGTGTCACATCTACATTTGGTGCTGGTGCAATTTCAGCAACAACTGGATTCCATTCTTCATCTTCTTCATCTCCAAAGAGAACTTCTTCTCCATTTTCTTCATAAACATGAATCTCATACTCTTCAACACTGTCTTCTTCTTCTTCCTCCTCTTCTTCTTCTACTTCTTCCTCATCATCACCATCTTCTACTTCTTCTTCACTTTCTTCTTCTTCAATCTCATCATCATCTTCTACTTCTTCTTCTACTTCTTCTTCTACTTCTTCTTCCTCTTCTTCTTGTAACTTCTTGTTGCTGTTTTTACGTGACATCTTTTGATTGACTTATTTTAAAAAAAGGGTTTTTATTCAGAATTAAAAAGAAATAATAATTATTATATTTTTCTGTTAATTTGAGATTGTTCAAAGTTATTTTCATATTTCCTTCTCAAGATAATATTCTTTTTTTCATATATTTCATATTAAAGATTCTC
>NW_008574943.1:0-1192 GCF_000257125.1 Entamoeba nuttalli P19
TCAAAATAAGAATGGAAGTAAATGAAGAAAAGAAATAAATATAAAGAGAATAGAGAAATAAAAGAAATAAGAAAATAAAATGAATAATAAATTAAAACAGATGAATAATAAATACAACAAGTATTAATTAAATAAATAATTAAAAAAATAGAATTGACAATATAAAAGAAGATAAAAACAATGATATTAAAAATATGATGAATGTTATTAAACAAATGTATAACAAATAAAAATGATGTGTAAAGTTGATAGAAGAATAAATATTGAATAAGACTAGTTTCTGATGAATAAAGAATAATAAAAATTAATTCTATTAATACTTAATTCAATAGTTTTTAATTATTTTCACATTAAATATCATATCTTCTTGAATAAAAATAAACGATAATTAATATTTTTATATCATTATTGAATATACAATTTAGTTTATTATCTGTTTAATGTTATAAATTATAGAAATTAATTTTTAAAATATTTAAATAAATAATGATGTTGGGTATTTTATTAAATTAATCTTTAAATAATACATTCAACAATTTATTAATGTCATTGACATTCATATTCAATGTTTATATTGTAGTTAATCTAATTTTATGATAAATGTTTTGTTTCTATTTTATCTTTTGTTTCTTATTTGTTTCATAATTGAATAATTAATTTGTTATTTTTTGTTTGTTTTTCAATTTTGTTAATGTTAGTTAATTTTGTGAATAATGGAGTATTTAAATTGTAGAAAGAAAAGAGAAACAAATGTCACAAGTCAGAAACATTATATGAAATACTAAAATAAAATCAAGTAATGAAAAATGATGTTATTGACAGGTAATGACAATTTTGTTGATGATGTAATGAACAAACAAGCCTGAATGGTTAAATTTCATACTATTTAATAAGAATGAATAAGAATGAAGTAAGTCATATGATTGTAATATTCAATGAATAGATTGAAATATGTTTGATGATGAATGTATTCTATTGAATATATAAATTAATAACAAGAAAAGTTAAAAGAAAGATAATGATATATGAGAATATGGATAGTTATAAAGATATTTATATTTTCAATATAAATAATAAAATACAGAATGATGATATTTAATACACAATAAAGTAAAATAAGAAGTTAAATGAAGAAACAAATAAGTTGATGAAATTTGAAAAATAATAAAAGAAAAGAAGAAAAAGAAATACT
>NW_008574944.1:0-2641 GCF_000257125.1 Entamoeba nuttalli P19
TTTTTTTGCCTTTACAACAATGGCTAATCTTCTTCTACAAAAGTCAGAGGCATGAATAACGTCAATCATATGTAATCCCTTTTCGGGTAATATAATAACCCCTAAATCATATCTAACATTAATTATTATTGTGGTACTTATGAAGGATATTTTGAATTATCAAACAAACAACCTGTCACAAATTCTTTTTGTTAATACCATACGAAATGCATCATCTTTAGGTAATTTTTGTAACAAAAAACTAAGTTTTCTTAAATTTAATACTGCTTTTTCATAAGCTTCAAATTCACTTTCATCATGAATGTGAAATCGAGCCATAATTCCTGCTTTTCTAATTCCTTTATCACGACGCCAATCAACAAAATCAACTTTTTTCAATAATTTTGACTCATGATATTTAAGCTTTCTCACCATTAATTTCTTTTATGTTTTTATGTTGTTTCAGGGTTATGGTATTTTTATAGTTCTTTTTATTATTCTCTCTATTATTTATAAATTGTGTTATAAATAACGATATTCAAGAATCAAAACAATCTTTAAATTAACACATTTTGACTTTTTGACACATTTCATGGCTTGTTGATGTGATAAAGTCAAGTGATTGAGTGTCATATAATGTCATTAACTTCATCGCAACTTCATTACAACGTCCAGTTGCTCCAATTGTCTCAAATTCATCACATTTCTTTTTGAGCAAATCAAAAATGATATTTTGTTTCTTTTTTTCAAATACAGCACTTCTTATTGTTTTAGCTAAAGCAAAACATCTCTCACATAATTTCCCTTTTCCTTTATTCTTTTCAAAATGAGTATTAATCCTTTCTATTTGATATAATCTATCTATACTTCGTTTAACAACTCTTCTCCATTCATCGTAATTAATTCTTAAATCTTCAATTAATGGATCATTCATTTGAACACCTTCTCCAAGTTGTTTTGCTGCAATATCTAATTCTTTTAATGCATATTTTAATAACTCAAGATTTAATTGTTTGATTCCATTAATGCCTTTACCTATCTCTGCTTGAGCTTTCCAATGGAATTCAGCTTCCCATTGTTCTCCTTTCTTACCCATTCTTTCACAATATTTTCTTAGTCGTTCAAATGCATTCTTTCGTTTTAAAATTCCTTCTGCAATCTTAATTGCCCAACCACTGTGTGCTCGAACTAATGTCTCTTGAACATATCTACGAATCTCCTCTATTCCCATTTCTAACATTCTAACATCATTATTAGCAATGTCTAATTCCCCAACAACATTTCTTCCTTTTTGAACTGCAACTTTCAACCATTCTCTTCTTTGGAGATGTCGTTTTAATTCTTCTTCAATGGCTTTACTTTCTTCAACAACAACTCGTCTAAACTTATTTTCTTCAAGTCGACTTTCTTGTTCTTGACTACTATTCATTGGTCCAATAATTTCTTTCCCATTAACCTTTTTCCACATGTTATCATTGCCAGTTATACTCTTTGCTTGAATTCTAACACCATTCATCATGCCATTATTTCTTTGAATTGCACTTCTTTCTGAAAGAATAACCATTGTTTCACCAACAACAGTGATTCTTTCAATAGATTTTCTGATTAATTTTCTTAGCTCAATAACAATACTATTTTCTGCTTCTTTGACATGTTCTTTAATGACTTTTTTTCTTTCTTCCAATTCTTTTAATTGTATTTGAATATGTTTTTGTTCTGCTGCAGAAATTCCAGTAAACCTTAATCGTTCGTGATGTTTTCTTATTTGAAGTTCAACATCTAATAGTTTTTCTCTCCAACTTCCAACTAAATCTATTAATTTCTTTCTTTGTTCATTTTCTACTTCAAATAATTCTTTCTTTAATAATGTCTTTTTGACATTTGCTTTTTTAACTTCTTGTTTCAGTCCATTTTGTTCTGCAATCTTTTGGATAGTTCGATTCATTAAGATTTTTGTTTTTAACTTTAGTTGTTCTAATTTCTTCTTAGTAACATGGTGATTGATTGGGGGATGACGTGCTGCTTTTTGTTTGACAAGATCAAGATTAATCTTGTCAATTTCTTCACGAAATGTTTCTTTTGCCTTTATAATGTTTGTTGCAGCTTTATTTCCTTGTGCTCTTTGAAGGGCTTCATCGACATACATTTTTCTATATTTACTAATACTTTTACTTATTTCTTTTGCCATTTTCTTTGCATTTGAATTAATTCGTTTTTGTTCGTTAGCTAATTCAATTTCAATCTTTCTAATTTTTCCTGCTAATCTTGGGATTCTTTTCTTATCAATTTGGTCTTTGGAATGTACTAATTTCTCTAATTCTTTCTTGTAGAATGTTAAGTGAAGTTTAAGATGTTCTAAATGATGTGTATGAATTAATTCAGTGGGATTTGTTGAGAGTTGTTTATCTATTCGTTTTGAAACTAATTTTTTAAATCGTTCTAATTCAGGTTTTGTAATTTCCAATTTCTTTTGTTGTTTTAGTGTTTCAGCACAACACAAAGAGACGAAGAGGAGTATAAAAGAAATGATTTTCATAGAAAAATCAACTTCAAAATGATTTTTAAGATTTTGTAATAATTATAGTTAATTTATTATTATATAAATTATATTTATATTTTGATGTTTTCTAAAAAAGAAACTAAAAAAAAGAAGAACTTAAAA
>NW_008574945.1:0-227 GCF_000257125.1 Entamoeba nuttalli P19
AGAATAGAAAGTAATGAAAAGATTTAGAAAAAAAAACAGAAAAAGAGTAATGTAGTAGAAGAGAAACATGAAGCGATAGAACAAAAGGAAAAAATGAAGAAGAAAGAAGTGAAACAAAAATAAGAAAATACATAAGTTATAGAATGAATAAATTAAATAATAAATTAAAAAAGGAAATAAGAATAGAAGAATGGAAGAAACAAGAAAATAAAGAAAGAATAACATAA
>NW_008574946.1:0-1540 GCF_000257125.1 Entamoeba nuttalli P19
AAAAACCTCAATGCTGAAATATTCATAAAGACTTCATAAATGAATTTAATCAATAACTTCAGTTTATCTCATTCATGTCAAGCATAACACCACAAGATATTGAAATAGAAGACTCTAAGTATATTACTATGAGAAATAAATTTATTGAAGCTTCTCGACAATTAACAATAGCAAAAAAATTATTGTGTCAGAACTGTCCTGAGAGATTAGACTCAGAAGAGAATATCCTCAAAAATTCCAAAAGTAAAAAAGAAAAGAAACCCAAAAAAAATCAAATATCTTCCAAACGATGTGTATTTGTTAAAAATTCTTCTATCTTTGAATTTAGTAAAAATGTTGATGGATGCAATGTTGTTACTCGTCAATTAACTAAAACTGCAGCTGAATTAGATAAATTTGATAGAACTACTCCACTTTCAACTCAAAGATACAAATTTAAAAATAATGAACTAGCACATTGTTATGGTTGTCATAGGATTTGTACTTCAATGCATCCTGTATATGTATATTCATGTAGAAGTTGTGGTGAGTTATTCCAAAAAAATAGAAATTTAACAAGAGATTTATCTAACACAGTGTCATTGGTTATTGGTTGTAGAACTAAATTAGGACATCAAGTTACGTTGAAATTACTTCGAGCTGGTAGTACTGTGATTGGAACAACAAGATATCCCGAAGATACAAAAATTTTATTTTCTCAGTACGAAGATTATGAGATATTTAAAGACCGATTAATCATTTATAATAAAGGATTAGATCTTGATAATAATCATTTAGAAAATGATTTTAAAAACCTTAAAAGTTTCATTGAACAACAATATGGACATTTAAATCATTTTATTTTCTGTGCTGCTCAAACTATACGAGTAAGAGAAAAAGAAAGAAATAGAGTAAAAGAAGAAATAAAAGAAACAAATAGATATGGAGTTGCAAAATTTGTAAAAGAAACAAACGTAAATTCATGGAAAATGACAATAGAAGATTTAAATCAAAAAGAAATGGAAGAAGTAATAAGAATTAATTCTATTGCACCAACACTATTAACTAAAGCGTTGATTCCATTATTAAAAAAGTCAATGATTAGACCATATATTATTTTTGTTCATGCAAGAGAAGGTATTTTTCATTGTCAAAAAACAAAATATCATATTCATACAAATATGGCTAAAGCATCATTAGCAATGCTTACATTATGTCTTTGTTCAAGTAATTTAAAAACAGAAAATGGAATCCCATTTTCTGTTCATGGATGTGATCCTGGATGGATTTCTGTTGATGAATATTATGAAAATGATAAACCATTTAATGTTGCACCATTAGATGAAGTTGATGGAGCTTCAAGAGTTTTATATCCATTATTCAAAGAATTAAGAAGTAAATCAAAAACACGTAGACATTATACCAAATTAACTTTTTAAAGTTTTATATTTTATTAATTCATGTTTATACTTTATTTGAACCAATAAAAAATAACAAATCAAGCACTGCAAATTAAGTTTATTTCTTCTTATCTGAAATCTTCTTGCTATAGAAGTCAAGT
>NW_008574947.1:0-353 GCF_000257125.1 Entamoeba nuttalli P19
TTGATTATTTCATTTGGAAGAAACTCAATTGATTGTTCAGCAAGAATGAAGTATTGTTGTAACTCAAATTCATCTGGTGATTATATTTATACATATACTAATAAGAATTTTTATGTAGCAGAAATATATTATGTATTTAATCAAACAAATTCAAATGGATATGAAATAAGTTTATGTCATATCAATTTAGATGGAAGTTATAATAAAGTTAAAACATTTGATAAGATTATTGTTTCAGATATACCACAAGAAGGAGAAGAAACAATTAATGAAACAGAATATACATTACTATCATTACCAAAACTTTCATTATCATTATAATCATAATTGATTTTTTATTTAACCAATTTTTT
>NW_008574948.1:0-394 GCF_000257125.1 Entamoeba nuttalli P19
ATCTAAATATGCTTGATAAGTGGTAGCCATGTTATAGATCTATTATTTTTAAAGATCTAAAGTTCAACTTTTTTCTTTTCTTTTTTTTTAGTTTCAACTCTAAATGTTCTTTTGTTATTAATTTCACATTTTATTATTTTATCCATTATTTTTGTGTTATTGAAATATTTAATAAAAAAGAATAAAAACAAAAAATACTACATACGCTAAATTAATTCAAAATTATTATTCGTGAACATTGGAATGTTGTTTAATTTCTTCATATGCTATCTCTAATTTCTTTTCTTCTAATAACTCTTCTTCTGAATTCTTCAACATTGTTCTAGTTGATTCACTGAGTACTAAGTCATCAACAATATGATACTCACCTCCATAACAGACAACTGGCATACTA
>NW_008574949.1:0-2091 GCF_000257125.1 Entamoeba nuttalli P19
CAGCCATATCTTCACATTGTGGTGGTAGATTATTAATTTTAATATTTTTAACCATTTTATAATGTTTGAGTTGTCCAGTAATATTAATTGTAACATTTTCTAATTGATATTCACTGAGTGTATTTTTGATCATACATTTTAAAGCAATATGTCTTTCATATAATATCTTTGTTACAGAAACTTGATATTCAGTATCAATTCCACTAATTAATATTTCAGGACAACTTTTAATTGGTTTACCTAAATTACCAAATATTTCTTCCATTTTCTTTTGATTTTCATTTTCAATTTGTTGATTCTTTTGTTCTTCTTCTTGGTTTTGAATTTGTTCTTGAGTAACTTTACTAATTGAGTCAAATGAAAACTCTGTCTCAAAGTTTCCTGTTTCAATATATTGATTTAATGCCATTTCAATATTATCAAATGGGAAATCATCAATAATACATTTCTCTAATGTTGTAGTAATTTGTGAATTTATAATATTAAGATAAAATAATGCACGACTTCTTACTTCATCATTTTCATCATTAATACATTTTTGCATTAGATCTTTTACATTATTCACATCTTCTTCATTTTTAATAAATTTATATAATGCGGAAACAGCTGTAGCACGTACATTGGGACCTTCTAATATAATTCTGTTATAAATAATTCTCATTAATTTAACACGATTATTACATTCTGGTCCAATTTCTCCCATAATATTAATAACTCTTTGAATAATTTGTTCATATTGACAATCTTCAATAAAATCTCCTAAGATGAGTAACATTTGTTCTTTGAACTCAGTTGATACACAACAAATATTATACATCACAGATATAACTGCATTAACAAATTTAATTCCTTTAATACCTAATAACCCTCCAAGGAAATTTAATAAAAATGAATGTTTATTTGGATATTTTGTAGCTGTTTGTTCAATAGTATCTAATACTTGTATTCTAAATGTATCTGGAAGTCCTTGAATGAATTTACCAATTCTCTTTAATAATTTTTCTATATTCTTCTCTGTAGCAATTCTTAAAGCAGCTGAAGTAGCTAAAGTAACAATAGCACGATTTTTTTCTTTTATTAATGACTCAATATCACTTCTTAAAGTAACAATTACTTCTGGTGCTTTTACAGCTAATTCATTAACAATTCTAATACCTGCAAATTTTGTACATGTTGAAGATGATTGTAATAATTTTTGAAGTTTTGGTGTAAGTTTAATAAGTCCTTTAGTATGATTTACTTTAAGTAATGCACGAAGTGATTCAACAATAATCATATCAGTTGCACCTGATGTAATATTAACAATGAAATTTATCATACTTTCATCTTTTGTTGTATTTTGTTGATATAATTTTAATGCTGTTCTTATTAATTCCATTTGAGCAAAACAAGAAGTGATTGATGTAGCTTTAGTTGTAATAAATCTTAATAATGAATGTTGGTCATTTTGTTTTACATAGAAAAATAAACGAGTTGCATGATATTGTACTAATGCATTAGGATTATCTACACATGAATTTATTTCTGGTAAATACTTTTGAACAATGTCAATAGGTAATTTAAGACAACAAATTAATGAAGCTATTTGTACTGATAAATTACTATCAACTAATGTTTGTTTGAAAAACCTCTCAATAGCTGGAGCTATTTGTGGAGTCATTAATCTACTCAAACAACGTAATGAACTACATCTAAATGAATCAATTTTATCACTAAGATCCTTTGATACACTATTAACAATTATAAATGAATTTGATGTCAAAGGAATCATATCATTAAGAACAACATATAATAATCTTCTCATTGTTAAATCTTTTGACATAAATAATTTAGTTAATGCAAAGAAAATTTCTGTAGATTCTTCATCATTAAAAATATCTCCTTTATTCATTGCAGCAACAATTCGTGTAAGAAATTTTTTACATTTTGGTACATTGATATGTGTTGCTGAACAACACTCCCTTTGTTGAAATAAAAGTACTTTTTCAATATAAAGGTCATTCTCCATAACAGAATAATCATCTACATCTCCTCGTTTACTTTTTTCTTCCATAAGATCTTATATTAATTTCTTTTTTTTTTAAGTTCTTT
>NW_008574950.1:0-3728 GCF_000257125.1 Entamoeba nuttalli P19
AAAAAAAAAGTTAAATTAATTAAGTTATAGTTAAGTAATATGTTACCATTAGTTGAATATACACTTCGTTCTGATATGCAAAAGAAAGAGTTACAAAATGCTTATAAAAACAAAATTTTTAAAGGATTTGTTCAACTCAGTTGTAGTGAAGAAACAACAAAGAAATTATCATTAGAAGATTTATTGATAACGTTTGAAGTTATTTTTCAATTAATCATAATAAAACATAAAAAAAGTATTAACTGATATAGTCCAATTCAAAGATTAATGAGATATCATACCTTATTAACTGAATTACTCAAATACACACCATTAAAACATCCTGATTATAAATATATTGTAAAAGCAGATCAAAAATTTCATGATTTAGTTATTGCAACAAATACACGAGCTAAACAACATGACTTATTATTAACATGTGCATCAGTGATTTATGGAATGCCAGAATTAGTTCAACCATGGAGATATTGTATTTATTATGAAGAATGTTATGTAAATGGATTAAAAACAAAATCAATGTGTTTTTTATTTAATGATGTTATTGTTTGGATGGATACTGTTGTTCCATTGGTTATTGAACAACAAGCAAGTTATTTTTTAAAATATGAAGAAACAAATCAAATATATTTAACAGAAATTACAAATCATTTTAAATCAGTTAGAATACCAAATTGTTATGAAATTATACTTAAAGATAAACATTATAGTTTTGTATTTCTTAAACATGAGCATTTAAATACATGGGTTAATGTATTACATACTTGTTTAAATCCTAAATGAATTGTTATAATTTTCTTTTATTTTCTTAGTTCTTAATTTATTTTTAGAGTAGATAAGACAATCCTTAATAACCCAATTTTGAAGAATCTTATTATTTCATTTAAGCAATGCAATCAAAAGAAGAAAAACTTGAAGAATTAAAACAGAGATTTTCAAGTATTGCATTACAATGTGAAAAAAAGATAAAACTAATTTCAGAGTCTAATGAAAAAAATAATAAAGGAGAAGAAAATAAAAAGCGTATTTGTTTTTCTTGTGCTTTATGGTTTTTAAAAACATTAATGATTATGTTCTTTTTAGTTTTTATTCTTGTTGTAGGATTATTATTATTGTTATCAACACAGAATGATTGAAATAGTAAATTAAATATTATTTTTATTTTATTTTTGTTTATCAAAAGAAAGAAACATATAAAAAAAATTATTATTTAATCAGAAGAATTAATTAACAATGAACTATTTGTTGATTTATTTATTTTCATTGACTTCCATTTCAATCTCTGTATTGATATGTTTTTCTTTATTTTCAACTAAAGGAATTGATGATGATGAGGATTGTTCATTAGGAATTGGAGAAACAATAATTCCTTCTTTCTTGATATTAGAAAAGGAATCTTTTGAGTGTTGGTCAGTATGAGATTCAATAGTAGTATTAGTAGTAGCAGTTTGTAAAGGAGTAATAGTTAATTCTGATGGTTTATGTGTTTCAGTCATTTCAATTTCATCAATAATTTCAATATGATCTTCATTATTATCATCTCGTTGATATGTTCCTTTAATAAATTTATCCAATGAAAGTGTTTTATTAGTATCTTTATAGTCCATGCCAGTACGTGATAAGAAAACTTCTTCAAGACTAGAAGGAGAAACTCCCCAATTTACAACATTAATTTCTTTAGATTCTAACTTTGTTAGTAATGTTAATAATTCTTTAGATTGAGTATATCCTATTCCAATTTTCAATTTACCAGATACTTTCTGAATGACTTTAGCTTCAGGAATAAGTTCAATAATAGTTTTTTCGACTTTATTAACCTCTTCTATATCAGCATTTAAAGTAAGAACATATCCAGTTCCAAACTTTGACTTTAAATGAGTAGAACTACCAATACACTGTATTTTACCACGTGACATAATTGCAATTTTATCACTTAGAATTTCTGCTTCATCCATATAATGTGTTGTTAATAACACAGTTTTACCAACTTTTATCTTTTCAATTACCTTCCATACCTCTCTTCTTGAAACAGGATCCATTCCTGTTGTTGGTTCATCTAATATAACACATTTAGGTTTAGCTATACATGCAATAGCAACACTTAATCTTCTTTTCATACCACCAGAATAATTTCCAACTTGCTTATCTCCTGCTTTAGTTAATGAAACAAGATCAAGTAAGTTTTCTACTTCTTGTTCTAAGGTATATCCTTTTAAACCTTTTAAACTACCATAAAATCTAAGATGTTCTCTTCCTGTTAATACAGGGAAAATAACATCATGTTGTGGACATAATCCAATTTGTGACCTAACATAACTAAGGTCTGATGCAAGATCTATTCCTCCCATAAATATTCTTCCATGTGATGGAATATGTTGTCCAGTAATAATTTTAATTAGTGTTGATTTTCCTGCACCGTTATGTCCAAGTAATGTAAAAACAGTTCCTGCATCAACAGATAAAGTAACTCCTCTCACTGCATGAACATCATTTTTAGATTTATAAGGCCAATTAGTATAAAAGGTTTTTCTAACATTATAAAGTCTCATTGGTTTTTTATTTGATTCATCAAGTGTCATTTTCTTTTCAGCATCTACATCTTCATCCATTTCATCGTCTTCTTCATCTTCTTTTATAACTTTCTTAGCAAGTTGTTTTAATGTCTTATATCCAAAAACTTCAAATAACCATCCATTCTCAGATTCACTACTAATTAATATTAATGTTCCAACAATAAGCCAAAAAATACCAATACAAAACATTAATAACATAGAATAAAATGGTCCAAAAACATTTGAGTTAGGAACTTTCTCCAACATATCTGACCAAGTTAATCCATAATCATATCTTTTTGTAAAAGCAGACATAGAAGTACCAAAGAATAAAGGAGGAAATAGTCCAAGAATAACAATATAAATATATGCTAAGTTATTGAAAATAGCATCAACAAACATTGATGTTTCTGCTAATAATTGAAAAATTAATCCAACAATAAAAAATCCTATTGATGAAGTTATTGCAATACGTGTTTTATTCATTAATGTAGCTAAAAAATATGCAAAACATGTTAATGAGAATGTAAAAGTCCACATAACAATAAATAAACAAAATAAATTTGCTTTTGTCATTAATCTAAAACCACAAGCTGCTCCTATTCCAATAACAAACCAACAAAGAAAGAAAGAAATAATCATATTTTGAATAAAATGTGCTATCCAATAAGCACTATCATACATTCCCACCATTTTCATATAAAGACGATGTTCATTTTCTTTTTCTCCAACAATGAGATTAAGAAAAATAATAAAATTAATTAAATAAATAACAAAAAGATAAGGTCCACTAATATCTCCTAATAATTGCTTTTGTAATGTTTCATCTTTATTATTTGGAAATCGTTGATATTTAAAATTAATGGTAACTGGTTTTTTATTCATTTTACTTATTAAAAATTCTTGTGTTTCCCAACTAATTTGCATGTAACTTTTTGTTTGAATAGATTGTGTCATATGTGGATTTACTAATACTGAATATTGTAATATTGTTGGTGTTGAATCAAAAACACTTGAAGTGGATGGATGAAGAATAAGAGTTGCAACATAATGAAGGTCTTCATCATATAAAAAGTCTTCAATTGTTCTATCATTCATATTTGTTGAGTTAACAACAATAATATTTTTCATTGGATAATGTTGTTTAAATGTTTCATATAATTCTAAAACATCATTGTT
>NW_008574951.1:0-2878 GCF_000257125.1 Entamoeba nuttalli P19
CAACCCACTTCTTACCCCATTTCTTTCCTTCTAACATTTCAACATCTCCTTGTTTGATGATATCTTTTAATGTTAATACGACTGTTTTATCATCTTGGTGTCCTTCTACTAACTTACTAACTGGAATTTCTTTAAATCCATCTTCACTTTGTATTTTAGCTTCCAACTCTTTTTGGTGATTAATTTCTTGCATTCCATCTTGAATCTTTTTCTCAAAAGATGACCTAAACTCCCCAAAAATTTCATCATATCGCTGAATCATTACAATGGCAGTTCGAGTTAATTTTTCAATGTTCATACCAAAGTCATCACCTTCTTCATAAATGTTAGGACAAATAACTTTAGCTAAATTATCTGCTGTCATTTTATTAACACCACTATTTTTATCAATCATTTGAAGTAACCTAAATAATCGTTCCATTAATAACAAATAGCTTTTACCTACTGGCTCTAAAATATCTTGAATAGCTTTAATATTATCTACATCTACTGTTTGAAGACTAATAGGTAATTTGTTTGGCATTAAATTTAAATATTTCTTTAATACATTACCTAATAAATGACAAGACATATTACTTACATCAATATTCACATCTAAATCTATTTTAGTCATTGTTTCTTCTAAATCTTTTACACTAACACTAATTCTAAAAATACCTTCAGTGTCTGGTGCTTCTTTTTCTAATTTATCGAAAATTTTATGAATTACATTTGGTATTAATGTAGTTTCTTCTTCTCTTGCAATGACTGAACTCTTAATTTCTGTTCCAAAAATCTTTTTTCTATCCATCTCATATTTGATACTATTAAGATATTTTGCACATTTTTCTGCTGTTTGAGTATCCTTAAATCCAATGTCACATGTTTCATTTTTGATTTCCAAAACAACAGTCTTCTTATTTTTTACTCTAAATGAAACCATTTGACTAACGTTAATAACAGACCCAAATATATATTCATTACGCTCTGGTTTTGTAAAGATAAAAATGTCATTAAACAAAAACATTGTTCCTTGAGTTTTGTTATATGTACATTGTTGACGGTCTAAATACTTTCTTTTAGGATTAAAAGAAATACCTTTCAATCCATTGATCTTACTTAATTGAGTCTCAACATCGTTCTCTTTTTCTGCTTGTTCAGATAAAAGACTTAATGATGTAAAGATAAAACATAATTCTTCTAATTTCTCTGTTTTATCTGTTTCTTCAGAAAAATCATCTTTGAGGCTATTAAATAATGGAACTAATTGAGTTAAGTGAATGAATGGTAAGTGAAGAAGTTCTTCTAACCTTGGTTGGCTTAAATTCGAATTATCAATAGATTCAATAGCATCTTTAAATGCATCGATTTGAAGACATTTATTATACTTCTTCATAGAGTCTTTAAAATGAGCACATCTTCTTTTATAAACATCATACAATTGACTTGCACGTTTAGCGAATGCATCAATAAAGGAGTCTATATTTGAATTCTTAAGTTCTGTAAAAATTGAATGATGTAATGAATGAATAGACTCAATCTCAGTAAAAATAAGATTAACATCAGCCATACTCATTCCTGTTGTTGCTAATGTTGGATTACACAACAACGATTTAGCATATTTAACGACACAATATTCCATCTTTTCAACTAAATGATTCTCAGCTTCAAAAATGTTAATAAATAATGGATCATCATCCATCCATTGTGGATATTCAACATCTGTATTTTTGACTGCTTCTCCAATATTTAAAGTCTTCCATAAATTTAATTTTTCTCCTTTATCCTTAAACATTCTTTTAGTACTAGTTAACCCCTTTGATACTTTATCACTTAAATCAACAGAAGTATGGAGCATAATGGTCAAAAACTCATTATATAAATCAACGTAAAAATCAGTAACTTTTTCTCCTTCACTCTTAATAGAATTAAAAGTTTCTTCTTTTTGTTGTTGCAATTGTCCTACTTTATTAATATCTGGTCGTTTTTCTTTATTCATCTTTTGAAGTTTCATATCTACAGTCGCATAACTTGAAATTAATTTATCAAAATCATTTCTTGCTCGAGTAAAATTATTACACGAATCAATATACTTTTTTATCGTTTCATAAAATCCTTCTGTACTTCTAATTTGTTCATTAAATTGGTCAAAGCATTTGAGATATAATTCACCCATAAACTCGCTACATTCTTCAACATCACTCCTAGACCCAACATCACGAATAGTAATATCTCTTAAATTCTCTTTCATGTCTAAAACAAGTTTTCTTTGGTTACTTAAAGAATCAATGAGGACCTTAAATTGTTGTTGACTTTCCATTATCTTTAGGCACTTATCTCGTGCTACCTTAATTTCATTTTGAAGAGCATCAATTTCCTTGGCAATATTTTGAATTATATTTTCTTCACTTTCAGTTTGGTCATTTTCAGACGTAATATTCTTTTTATCGACAGCCAAAGTTCTTCTTCTAGTCCTAGGAGTTTTCTCTCCATTTTTTTTCCTTAGCTCTAGCAAAATACCTTCACTTAATTGTTTAACTGAATTATTATGTTGCGTTTGCTTTTGCTTCCTAATATTTGTTATAAGTGACTGGTCTACACCAGGAGATTGATTATGACTACTCATTTCTTATTATTTATTATTGATTTAAAGTTTGAACTCAAATTCCAGATATATAAAATTCATCTTTCTGATTTATTAATTTTTATTTTTTCTTGTTTTTTTTTAATTTGTTTTATATAACTATAAATTATAAAAAAGAAAAATAATAAAGGTATTAAAAGAGAATTAGAAAAAATATTAGAAGGAACTCAACTAAGATTTTTAACCCTAAAATAACAGACCATGCCTTTGTCTAACGGAAGAAACAGAAGAACCAGAAAATTATTTAAGAGACCA
>NW_008574952.1:0-382 GCF_000257125.1 Entamoeba nuttalli P19
CTTCTTCTTCATATTTTATTATATATTTAGTAATTATTTTATTTGCTTGTTCTTTTAATATTTTGATTTCTTGATTATTTAATAAATCTTCTGTTTCTTCTGGATCCCAGAATGTATCAATTACTTCAATTGGTTGTCTTTCAATAAGTATTATTCTTTTATTTTGTTTCTTTTCTATTTGTTCTTCATAATCATTTAAATATTCTTTAAGTATTTCAATTATTTGTTTCTTTTTATTTGAATTTTCTTTACTTGTTGTTTGTATTACTTTATTTATTTCATCCCATCGGACATGTTCTTCTATTATTCCTACTTCATCTGGATTAAAGTATTTTGCTAATGCTTTTATTATTGTTGTTTTACCTGTCCCAATTCCTCCACT
>NW_008574953.1:0-6068 GCF_000257125.1 Entamoeba nuttalli P19
ATGACTTGCTTTTTACTTCTTTTTGAGTTCTTTTTTAAAATTAAAAATGTTATGTAAAACATTAATTAAATTTTATTTTTGTTAATCTTTTTATTCCAATTATTTTTTCAATTGAATGGACAGTCTACTCTTTTAATATTGTGTTTTATTTTGTTCAACTGAAGTTAATTCTCTAATAACTTTTCTTTTTTCTCAGTTGATTCACTACCAAATTCTATTGAATTTTGATGAGACACTTTGTTTTCTTCTTCCTCTTTTCTTTTAATGCACTCTCCAATAACGTCAACCACTTTTTGTTTTATACTTTCTTCATTCTTCTTTTCTATTGTCTTATTTAAATTTTCTTGAATTAATGTATTTTCTTCAGTATTCTCTGAAAGTGTATTAGGCGTTGTGTTTTGAAGCGGTTCAATTTCAATAGATTTTGTAAGTTTTTCTTCTTGGGTTTCAGTCTCTTCTTTTCCTAAAGAGGAGTTTTGAATAATTTCAGGTATATCTTCTGTGTTAATTTTTTCTACAAAATTATTATTATTTATATTCTGAATGTTTTTAATAGGATCATCTGATGGAATAATGTCAAGATGTTCTTGTGTATTTATACATGTCGTAACCTGTTTTTCTTCTTGAATAGACTGTTCGTTGTCTTGAGCAACAGGTTTATTTGTTCCATCTTCATAACATCTTTTTAAGTGCTCTGCTAATTTAAATACTGGTAAATAATGTTGAAGAGTTGTTAAAGCGAGTTCTGAGTCTTTAGAATTATCTTCTGTGATACCAAGTTGTGAATTTTCAATAACAGACTCTGAGCTGTCAACTTTTTGAGGTAATTTAGAAGAAATATTTTGATTAGTATTTTCTGCTGGAATCTCATTAGTTATTAATGGTTGTTCTGATGGTATTTTAACTTCATGTTGTTTTATAGGTTCTAGTGTTTCTGTTTGTGATACTGGAGGAATATTCTTAGATATTGTTATTTCTTGATTTTTTTTCAAGGATTCAAGTTTTCTCTTTATCTCTTCAATTTTTATAATCAGAGTTTCATCAATTTTAGTAATCTGAGTACCAAACAGTTCTTTTAGTATCATTGAAGATTGTTCAACAGATTTTCTTGTATTAGAAGCATTTAAATCAAGTTGTTGGCGTTCATTTTCAATTTTTTCTCTCCACCTTTTTAACTCTTCTTCTTTCTTTTGGTTTTGTTGTTTTAAATTTTCTTTACTCTCAAGTTCTTTTTTTAAATTTTCTCTCTCTTCTTCTGTAAATTCTTTTTCTTTAATTTTTTCTTCTTGAATAAGCTTTTTCATTTTTTCTTTTTCTTCTTGAATAATTTCATCAGGAGTTTTAAATGATGAAGTTTTATTTTTATCAGACTTCTTAGGGTCATTAAGTTCTTTTCCTTCAACTTTACGTAATAAATTACTCAACCCAGTGTCAGTTTTCTTTCTATCAAGTTGAATTCCCATTTTAGTTTTCTCAATATAACCAGTTATTTTTTCTGGATCAATTTGACTTAATGACCTTTCTAATTCTAAAATGTATTGTTCAGTTTTTCTTTTAAATTCTTCTTTCTCTTTATAAAACTTTTTTTCTTCTTCTTCAATCATTTTATCAAATTTTTTTTGCATTTCTTGATTATTTTGTTCGATTTCTTTTAATTGTTCTTTTAATAAAGTTATTGATTCTTTTGTTTGATTTCTTTTATCAATATTTTCTTGTGAAGTAAGTTCATCATACTCTTGTTGTATTTCTGCTAGACTAGTTTCTATTGGTTGTAAAGTAATCTCATTTTTATCAATAAGTTCTTCGCACTTTCTCTGAAGTTCTTCTTTTTCCATTTTAACTTCATCTATTTGTTTTTTAATTTTATTTCCTTCATTTTGTTCTTTTTTCAAATCAGATTGAAGCTTGTCTATATTTGATTTCATTTGATTACTTTCTTCTTCCATAACTACTTGTTGATGTTGTTTTTGTTCTTTGAGTTCATTTAATTTCTTCTGTCCCTCTTTAATCTCATTGCTAATACTAATTTCTTCTTGTTCTAATACACTCTTTTTTTCCTGGAAGACAGTGTTATTTGTATCCTCTTTTTGTTTTATAGCTTTCATTTCTTCTTCAAAAACTTCTTTTTGTGATTGTATTTCATCAATATTTCTCTCTATATCTTCTTTTTTTTCCATAGACTCAAGAATTGCATACTCTTCTTCACGTATTTTTTGAACAATATCATTTATTTGTTGTTGTGATTCATTTAAATCTTGAACGACTTCTTTAAATTTTATTTCTAACTCGTCTTCTTTCTTTATATCATTTTCATATTTCTGTTTTTTCTTAGATTCTAATTGAATAGCCTGTTGAATTTTTTCGTTGGCTTCACGGAATTTATTATAGTTCTGTAAAAAGATAATTGCTCTACGATTATAAGCTTCTGCTTGTTGTTGTTTTGGTGTTTTTTCTTTTGTTAAAGAAAGTTCTTTTGCTTTTTGAGATATCAAATTATCATACTCCTCAATCTTGACAAGTTTTTCTTTAATCTCATTTGCAACTCTTAGGGCTTTTGCCGTACTCATTACTAATGATTTCTTTTCATTTAAAAGAATCTCTTTTTCTAATCCAACTATATTCTCTTTTGGTTTAGGCGTTTCTTCCAGTTTCTCTAGTTCCGTTATAATAGGAATATCTTCACTTAGATGTACTATTTCAACCATTCTAACTTTCTTTTTTTCAAGTTCTTTTATGCCCTCGTTTTTTCTCTTTTCACTATTTGTTATAAATAACATTATTAATATCCTTTTGACTCTTTTACTTTCTTTATTGATTATAGTAGATAAGTGTCGTTTCTTTGACTCTTCTATAAACTGATTCAATTTGACGTCTTTTTAGTTTTGAAAATGAAAAAACAATTAAGAATTTATTAATTTAATACACATATTTAGATTTAGTTAAATAAATCTGTTATTTCATTAACAGTGCTTCTGATTTAAAGCATTACTTTTTTATAAAGTATTAAGTTTTTCAAATCTAACTCGTTTTTCTCTTCATTTTATTTTCTGTGGTAATGTCGAAGTTTCGAATCTTCTGTTATCAGGAAACTAACTTTAATTGATAACGACTTTTCAAATATTTTTTCTTTAAATTAGAATATTAAATATCACATATTGGCATTGTGACGTTTTAAATTGGAATTTATTCATTTTTAATTCAACAAAAGTTCAACTTAATAAAAATATTTATTGCTCGAAACTATAGAAACAAGGAGAATAAAATAAAAATATGACTGGAAATTAAACTTTCTTAATTTAATCTAATTTATTTAGAATTTGCGAGTTTAACTTTTAACTATTCAACAAAAAAGAATCGTAGTCCAATAGAATAAAAATAAGACTACGTCATAAAATTTTTAAACACACATCATTTTATTTTTCAGCATGTTTTTTTTTTGTGGATATAAGACAATCCTTCAAATAAGGTTTATTAAAAACACTCACAAACAAAGTAGATTAATTTTGTTATAACAAAATTTATTATAGTATTGACGAGTATAAATTTATAGAAAACTCGATTCAGAAGAGAAAAAAAATAATGTTCAAAATTCCTTATTTATCTAAATTGCGATATAATGGAATATAACAAAAAAACTAAAATTATAGTAAAAAAGTGTCTATCCAAAAATAGTTTTTTTAGTTTAGTTTATAAAAATAGATTATTTCAGGGTTTAGATGTAAAAAGAAGAAAGAAGAAAATTTTTTGAAAAAAAGGAGAAGAAAGATAAACACGTAAGTATTCAAGAATGACAAGATTGGTTCTAAATATCAAGATCATATGAAGAGTCAAGGGTATTTAAGGATCTTAAATCTATCAAATTCGGTGAAGAATGCATCCGTTAGTTAAGACTTTTGTTGTTTCAATTGGTATGATGACAGACGCTTATGAAATTTTCCTCATGAATATCTGTTATGTTATTATCAAAGAAATTTATGGAGAAACATCCTACTCATCAACACTGTCATCAGCCGTTTTAATAGGAATGGCAATTGGTCAATTATTATTTGGAGTTCTTGCTGACACTATTGGAAAAAAATTAATGTTCATTACAACATTAACGATTCTCATTATCTTTTCTATTTTACAAGCATTTGCATTCGAAGTTATATCAGGAGCAGGACCTTATATTATTTTAGCTATTGTTAGATTTATATTAGGTTTGGGTATTGGAGGAGAATATCCACTTTCATCATCTATTGCATCAGAAGATGCTAAACCACATAATAGAGGAAGAAAATTAGTTTTCATTTTTTCTATGCAAGGTATAGGTAATATTCTTGCTCCACTTGTTGTTTTAATACTTTTATATACTCCTTTAAAACTTGATTACGTATGGAGAACAGCATTAGCCTTAGGTGCAGTTCCATGTATTTTAACATTATATCATCGTGTTATAATGGATATGCCAAAGAAAAAGAAGGATCATGTTACCAGTAAGTCTGAGGTTCGTAGTTTAATCAAAAAGAATTGGTTTTATTTATTGGGAACGGCTGGTTGTTGGTTCTTCTTTGACATAGCTTTTTATGGTAATTCAATGTTCAACTCAACAGTTTTACAAGTCATTGGATTTGGACCATCTGCAGAAGATGAAGATCTACGAGATGGACTTATTTCAACAACTATTGGAAATTTGATTTTAATGTTAATGGCATTCCCAGGTTTCATTGTTAGTTTCCTTCTAGTTGATCGGATTGGAAGAAAACCATTACAATTATTTGGATTTGCTGGTACTGCTATTTGTTTCTTCTTAATGGCATTTTTCGAAGATATTATTCTTGAACACGTCCCTTATTTATTTGTTATAATATACGGACTTTCATTTTTCTTCCAGAATATGGGACCTAATACAACAACTTATATTAATGCAGCTGAAACATATGACCCAAGAATTCGTGGAACATTTAATGGGATTTCTGCTGCTTCAGGTAAAACTGGAGCAATGATTGGTGCTGCTGTTTTTAGTCCATTTACAAATGCATTTGGTCAAATCGCTACATTTTGTACGTGTGGCGCATTAATGATGGTTGGATTTGGGTTGTCCTTTATTGTCCCTGAAGGTAAAGGAGCTGATATTGAACAAATTGCTGATAGTTATCAGCAATTCGATGAAGAAACCAATCAAAAATGATTTTGTTATAATTTATAATTTTGCAATTTAAATTAATTTTTTATCTTCTTTGTATCGTCTCTTCTTAGTTTCGAATATGATATATCAAGAAACACTAAAATAAATTAAAGCATAAAAATTTAATTATTATTTGGTTATGATGTTATATTTAGTGAGATATTACCTATTCAATGTTAATGGTTATTAATTAAAAATATTTAAAATGAATGATTGTTAAGGAAGTATTTATTATGATGGTATTATTTATTGAGTTAGATGTAAGTATACTTGATAATGATGGTGTTGTGCTGAATATATGTGCTGATTTCAAGAAAAAGTGATTGTTAAGTGATTGTTGGCATTGAAGAAGGTGAAACATGAACAAAGTGTTATTAATATTTTCTTGTTAAAATAACAACTTAAAAATAAAGAGGTTTAAAATATGAATTAAATTAAAATAAAAACAAGGTAACAACTTAAATAAAGAATAATTAAATTGATGGACTTTATTTTAATAAAAACATAACGTGCTGAAGAAACTGAATCATTCACTTCTCAACGTGATGAAAATATAATCTTTAGGTTAATCATAATTGATTTGTTTTTATTTATAAAATATCTTCTTACAATTAATTTTATTCTTTTATAGTAATTTATTTTTAGGAAACAATTTTATCCTTTTTTAAAGAAATAATACGTCAGGTTAATCTTATAACCATTTTTTAAATTTAGTTTATTTTTTATTTAAAAATTAAAAACATATAAATAAAATTTTACTTTCAAGAATAAATTCATAGTCTGGTTTTAAAATAATTATAATAGTCATTAAAGGTATTTTTTTTAATTTAGAAGAAAAAGGTCAATTAATACATATAACTTCATTTTGTTGTTATGATTATTGAGAAGTGTTTATTTCAGT
>NW_008574954.1:0-1099 GCF_000257125.1 Entamoeba nuttalli P19
TTTCAATAACAATGTTACAAATCATTACATATTTCTTCTTTCATTATAAGTTATGTCTTTAATTTATTTCATTATCTTTTAGAAGATATTTTCATGAATTATTCTATTTGTTTATCACTCATTTTATTGTTTTAATAATTCAATACATTGTTCATTGTATTTCTTTCGATTATTACTTGGTTCTTATTTGTCAGTTCATTGGTGATATAATTAATCACTTTCATTCCAATTTCTCTGATTTCTGTTGAGTTGATACTTTTCTTTTCTTTGTTATGATAAATCATTGAATTTTGTCCAACTCCATTCACACTTTCATCCTCTACTTTAACATAAATCCCTTCATTAAACAATAAATCTTCAAGTAAGTGCATTGTTTCCATTCTTCTTCTTGACCTTTCTCTCCTTTTGATTGTTTTGACAATCGCCTTCTTCTTTTTGTTCATTTCAAAATATTCTTTTCCTCGTCGTTTGATGAATTTAAATATATCCAAACTATCTCCATTTCTTTCAATTCTTTTAATTCTGATGAATGGAATAGTCATCACCGATTTCTTACTTTGTCTGGTGACAATAATTGAATAATAATTTGAAAGAAAATAAATGATTGCACCTTCCAATAGAGATTCATTATTCAATGTCTTGACATGTGACAAATATGTTTTGTTTATTTTCTTTGTCATTTCTATTTGTGTCGTGACTTTATTTTTCTGTCGATCTTAAAATTATTTTAGAACATTCTTTCCTATTTTGTACCTCCTTTTCTATTCTTTTTATTTCATATTATTTTTCTGTCCTTTCCAATGACGTATTTATTTCTCATTTATTCTTATTCACAATTTTCTTCTGTTCTCATCTATCTCTTGACATTCATCACTTTATTTTACTTACCCTCTTTTCTATTTCTTTATTATCATTTATTTCTCATCTTTATATTCATTTCTTCTGCATTTATACTGAATTAATTATTTAACTCTTTATTGTGTCTTCATTGTTTTATACATATTTATCATTCACTTATTATTTTATATTTATTTTATGTTGTATTCTTTTCTATTCACATTTTATCTAAAACAACAATATCTTAATTATACTTCTTTTT
>NW_008574955.1:0-427 GCF_000257125.1 Entamoeba nuttalli P19
TTCAATTATTTGCTTTTTTCGTTGCCATCATAATTCATTCAAAACATAAAACACTTTATTAATAAATAATAGAAATATAAAAGAATGATATAATAATAAAATATAATTATTATCAAATATTCTTCTTCTGTTTATATTTGAATTTCATTTGTTGTTTCATTAAATAATAAATAATAAATATTTTATGTAAAATTGGATTTATTCAAATAATGATAAATGTAAATTCATAAAAAGAAGTGAATTAACTGTGAAATATTCAGAGATATTCAACTCCAGTTGGATAAAGTGGATCAGTAGCAACACCACAGGTGTTTCCTTCAATAACCATGTTGATATATCCTTTCTCTCCCCATCCTGTTCCCCATGAGTTTCTAACTATCCAACATTCTTTCCCATCAACAACACCATATCCAACAGCACAAACTTC
>NW_008574956.1:0-5885 GCF_000257125.1 Entamoeba nuttalli P19
TTTTTTTTGTTTTCTTCTATCATTCTTTAATAATTTCAATGACTTAGAACCTTTCTTCTTTTGAAATTCTCTTCTTATTCTTCTTTCTTCTTTTCTTATTGATTCTATTGATTTACATTTTCTTTATTCCTCTTTTTCTCATTATTTAATTGGTTTCACTCTTCTAATCCACAAAGAAACACAACACTATTTTATTTTAAATTGAATCTTTTATTTACTTTAACCTGTGATGGTTAGCATATTGAAATAAGTTATGTTTTCATTTTCTGTTACTTTTTAATTCAAATAAGTATTTTTGTAACTTTATTAAATAAATTAAACTAACACCATTCTTTCTTCCTCTTATAAATATATTAACCGCTTTTATAATAAAAAATAACGAGACTTAAATATGAGAAATATAAGAACTTTCACTTATTTCAATAAAAAAATCATTTTTTTTTTGATTAGATTATCCTATTACTCTTTTTTTTTCCAAATTTAAGTTGAAAAAGGGAGTGTAGTTAAATGGAGAAGTGGTATTGGTGGTTAAAGGAAAAGAATAAATACTGAAAGTAAAAAACACATATGAAATATTAACAGAAATATATTTAATGATAAAAACAAAAATAATTAAATAAACAATAAAATAAAAATACTATAATAATAAATAAATAAATTAATATAGTTGATTGAACTATATAAATAATTTTTTTGTTATTTATCATAAATATTAATTATAAAAGTCTACAAATAGGTTCTCGTTATAATTTTAAGTACTATTTATTAAAATCAGTTAATTTTTAGTTCATTACTGATGAGCCTTTTCCAACCACCAGCCTTTCTTGACCAATATCTTTCTATGCCTATTGTGAATATAGCTATCTATTTATCTTCCTCTTTTTACAATCAATTAATAGCTTCAGATGTGTTTAACAAATTAAGACCTTATTCATATTTTTTAAGTCCATTATATGCAACGATATCAAGTAACCTTATGTTATTATACTTTGGACAAATTGGAAATTCTCTTGATACAAAAATATATGTTTTGTTAAGTCATTTTCTTATTGGATTTATTATTCTTAATGCCAATATGAATTCTAAATCCTTTAGACTTCTTTCAGGTATTAGTGTAATTTTCTTTAATACAACAGGAATTTTAATTTATTATTCTAAAGGATTTAATCAATATGGAATAGTTGGTGCATTTATTTTTTCCTATTTAGCATGTGTTTTAATATCATATGTTTACTTGTATATCGTCGTTTATTTTTGGCAAAAGCATACGATTAAGATTTATGCTAATCCAAAAACACTCCTCCAAAATACTATTACTTTCTCAATAATTTTTGTTATTGTTGCAATTCTTCATAACGCTCAATTCCCACATATTTATCTCATTACTCTTGGATTCTATACATTGATTTATCTTGATGATAATCTTTGGCATAAACTCCCAGAGTTTTATTCAAAAGCTAAATTAGATTGAAGTACAATTAATTTAAAGTGGTTTTTGATAAGTTCATTTAAGTGTTGAAAAATAACTTGGAAAATTCAATTCATTTTATTCTCATTTTCATTTATTCAATAATTTATTTTTCTTTTCTACGAAAAGAATAACAAAGTACTAAATGTATGTTATGTTAACTTATATCAACCATCAGTTTTGTATTTATTATGTTAATATTCTAATTTGTTTAAACTACATAACAAAAATTTGAGTACATTGTATTTATTTATTCAATTGTATAAGAAAGTGTAATAATGTTGTTAGTCTGGAGTATTAGGTGTTGTAAAAAGAAATAAGTTACTGAGACAGAATAATACAATGATTATGTGAATTTTTAATAATTATGATTTAAATATAAAATAAATTTATATTTTTGTATCGCTAATAACTTCTTTTTTTCTTCTGTTTATTTCAGTTTAGTTTTTATTATTATTATTATCTCTTGTTTTGATATAAAATAATATGTATAAGAATCTGTTGGTTATATAAATTGATGATAAATTTGATAATAGTTTTAATGTTATAACTTCTCAAATGATGAAAATAGGAAAGAATAAAAAATATCATAAATTTAATTTTTTTTAATTTACCCAATTGGATAGTAATTTAATAACAAAAATACCAACAAACAATATAACATTTCTATCATAACAAATTTCTCTTCATATGTCAAATATAAGTTCTATAAATAAATGATCAGAAATCTAATAATATAACAAGTCGGTCAATTAAAAAAATAAGAAGAATAGATATCATTTTTAGTATTTTAAGAGAGGGTTGAATTTGTAAGATAATTCTTGACTCACATTTAATTAATAAAATATAGTTAAAGGATTGATAAAACTGGATTATTAAAAAAATATAAATATATATAAATGTTACTAAAAAAAATTCAGTATTTTTATTATTAGTAATAAATCAAGTTATTTTCTTTAATTTGTGTCATAATTATACATTTTTTTTTCGTTCTAAGTGAAAAAAATCGGTTTTATTTATTTATAGAAAGTAATTAAATCAAAATTTCATGTCTTTCTATATTTAAAAAGGGTTTGAACTAAGATAGAAAGAGTCTATATATTCAAGAAGATGTCTTTAATAATATTTATTGCACTAATTGCACTTTCTTTATCTTCTGAATCATCAGAACCAATAATTTATCATCGATATGATGATGGAAGTTACCAATATATTGAAGAAGATCATTGTTATCTTTTATTTATACCATTTGAATATAATGGTCATACTTGTTATTCTTATAAGATAGTTAAGAATGGTGATGATTATGAAGAAAGAGATTATTATTCTACAAATTGTACAAAGAGTGAATATAGTACTAATGATAATGGTGATAAAGTTGTTGTTATAAAAACAGATAATACTGATTCTTATTATTCATTCACAGACTCAAAATTTGATGACTTTTTTGTGAATATTGTCTTTACATTTACTCCAGATTGTCTTGATTATAACCAACATGTATCAAATAATTATAGAGAACCTGGGTCTTGTTACGATCATATTGATTCACAAGATGATATAGATAATACTGTTTCTTATAAAGTAATTACTACTGATGAAGAAAACGTTGGAAAAGCTGTTGTTAGATTAAAGTATGAAGGAAGTGGTTGTTCAGGAAATCCAACAGCAAGGACCATTGTTCCATGTGATAAGTGCAATCAATTAACAGCCCAAGATTATAGCGCTTATGCTATAGCCCTTTGTGCCTTTGACTCAGGTGCTAGTCTTACAATGATGTTACTCTTAGCTACTGTTATGCTTCTTTTGTAAGAATTAAATTAATAATTTTTTATTTATATTCTTTTTTTTCAGTACAAAAGTATTTTTTTTATAGATTTTATATATAATACAGATAATTCTTATGAATTAAACTGTGTTTTTTTTTATCATCTGTTTTTTTTTCTTTTTTAATATCTTATTTTTTAAATAATGAATAAATTATGAAAAATGAATAAAGAATCAAGTTTGTCATTTTAAGACAATTAAATATAATAGTTAGATTTTTAACTTAATTGTTTGTTTATTCATGAAAAAGTCTTTTCAAATTAATAACATAAAACCAACAAACAAAGACAACCATTTAATTTACCTAATGCTTGAATTACTTTTATAATTATTTCAATGTTATGACTTTTATAAAATAAAAACACCCTCGAATAATAATGAATAAATAAATATTATAGTGAATTAAATAAATCAATTTTATGAAAAATAAATTAAACTTATTAGTAAAAGTACAGAAAAAATATTGGATAATAAATTAAATGAAAGTCTTAAACAGTTAGAAGTTTAAAAGAATAATTTTAACAAGAAGAAATAATAGTCTTATTCTGATTAAATAAAATTAATTTAAAATAAGGTTATAACCATCACTTAAATCAAATAAGAAGAACAATCAAAGAAATAATTGAAAAAATAACTAGACCATTAACAGAGTCTTCTGCTGGTGGGTCTTCAAGACGATCAGGGTCAGGGTTAGGTTCTTCTGGTGCAACAGCATCTTCTGGAATTGAAGGATAAGAATTATCTAAACACATACCACGACTATCCATGGTAGTTCCTTCTTTACATTCAGAGCATACCAAAGTTTTGCTATTACAAGAGGCACAATTTCTATCAAGAATACAATTTCCAGCATAAATAATATAATTTGATGGATAATAATTTTCAACTATTTCACCTATACCACACAATGATGTTTCAGTAGATATTTTCATATATCCATCATCATATTCTCCCCATTTACCCCAAGAGTTTCTCATAATTAAATATTCTTCTCCATCTTCAACACCATATCCAACTATAATAACTTGATGATCAATTCCCATTTTATTAACATTACATGTATTTGGGAATTTGAAAATACCTCCTTTATAGTTAGCCATTTTAATAGCATTATTGGTTTGATTTACATCAACTAAAATAGAAACAGAAATTGGTCCATAATGATGGAGAATCTTTTTAATAATAGTTACTTTTTGTAAATGAGAATAAGTATTTTCCATTCCAAATACAGTAATTTTTTGTGTTCTTAAATGAATAGCAACATTTGGGTTTTGATCTCCTCTATTTCTACAACCATTTATATCATTTTCTGAGGTATGAATATCAACATATGGATATTCATATTCTGTAGAAAATGTAGGTTGACTTGATAACATCATTTTAGTATTTCCACCACAACATCTTCTAACATAAATATTATTTTTTTGATCTATCCATCGTTGGGCTGTAAAGTTTTTAATTACAATATTATCTTGATTTCCTACATTATAATAATATGATAAATTGGCATATAAATATTGTCCAAGGTTTGCTGTTGATGCTGCATAACAAGAGCCACAACTTCCTTGATCATATGGTGTTAAACACAAATTTACTTTTGGGTGGTCAGTATTATTTACAACATAATCACCACAATATGATAAAAACTCTGGTATATCATCAGATTCTGGTAGTATTGGTGGGTATGCTCCTCCATCAATTATAACATCATTTTCTTTTGTTTTACTTGCCAAAACGTTCATATTACGACTTAACCCATATTCCATGGGAAGTTTATCTGTTCTTGAAGTAATACCAAATTGAGCATCTCTTTCATTTTTTCTTTCAGCGTTCCACTTTCGAATATTCGCGCAGTTCTTCTTAAACAATGCAAATCTTGTTAACTTTTGAGATGGAGTCTCATATCTTTTTTGAAATCTTGAAACAAATTCTTTGAATAAAGTAATATCATCTTTATTCATATCAAACTCAGCTAATGCTAAGTTTATTACAAAAAATATAACAATGAATATCATGAAATATATGATTAGAAGTTCTGGTTATGTGCTAACAGTAAAGAAATTTTTAGAAGGCTATTTATTTACTCATGTGGTAATAACGAACATTTTATCATTTCTAAGGGTTGTGCGTGAAATTATTAAAAAATTATTTTGTCTATAACTCATATTCTTCTTTTTCTCAATAAATAAACCTAAATAAATAACTAAGAATAGTCAAATATAATTAATATTAATATACTCTATTATTTTTTATATATTGTAAACTAAAAATAATTCTATTAAAAGCAATTTCTCATAAAATATGGCAATTTCAGTGTAATACTCCCTAATCCATACAATGTAATTTAAGTAATAAGGAAAAAAAGCAATAACTTCTTGTAAATGTTTATTTATTTGCTAAAGGAGATAAAAATAATACACTCTTTATCCACATTTTTGAAAAAAATCTAAAATAACCTTCTTTTATAATATTTTTTTTTGGATAAAACTCTAACTTTATTGGATTTCTTTTTTTTCTATTCCTAAAAAAAGAAAAACTATTTTTGGTATAGTTTCATAAGAAAAATCAATTAATTAAGTATTAATAGAAA